>NC_137788.1:31588733-31638733 GCF_963383645.1 Muscardinus avellanarius | reverse complement strand
AGCTAACACAGCTCCGTCTGAGCCTGAGCACCACACTCTCAATAGAAGTCTTTCCCTAGTGTGGTCCTTGGCGGGGACTTGGGCTTCAGCGGGCTGCATCTGTGTTTGGGGCCCTTGTAATTGAGCATCCTCTGGGTCCTGCTGCTATGCTCCCAATATGGGCACTCTTCACTCCCACCCCAGCCACGCCGGGCCTCCACCCTCTCTTGGGAAGCGACTGGACTTCAGCACAGACCTGTCACACCCTGAAGACAGGACTGACGAGTTCTTCCTCTGCTCCCAGAGCCTATCTTCATATTGGTATCCTAATTTCTTTGATGCCTGGGTCCTTGAAGACCCATAGCCAAGCACCAGGCCAACCTGGACCCTTTTCCCTGCCCTCCCTCTGGGCTCAGGCAACCACTGCCAAACTCTACTGCCTCTCGAAGCCCCCTGGCCAGGACCCCACCAGCTGAGTGGTGCACCCAGGCCCCCTCTTCCCACTACATGCCTAGGCTGTCCACATGCTGAGTGTAGCCGCCTGCACAGCTGCCCCCCACAGTGACCTTCCCCTTCCTCCTGACCCTCCCAGCCCCGGCTGTAGGTCGTCGGAGCTCCCCACGTTTGGGGCACAGATCTGACCGTGGAGAAAGAGGAGTGGTTCAGGACTGGGGATGGAGCCTGTGGCCTCCAGGGAAGCTGCCCATGGAAAAAAGGGCTCCTAGAGACTCCTGGTAAAGCCATCACAAGCCTGCATGCAAACCCTTGCCCACATCCAGGCAGGATTTCAAACCTGGAACCTCCATCAGGAAATCGCCCCTTGGCCTCAGAGGACAGAACTCTGAAGCAAGCTCAGCCTGCTTCCCATCACAGTCACCCACACAATCAAAACTGCAGCCCTCAACAACCACACCCAAGCATAAAACATCAGGAGTCCACCCAGCACCGCGACATGCAGAAGCCCATCCACTGAATCGGTAAACACGAACAACGCAAGTGCTGCTGGCCCGGCACCAGTCTAGACTCTTGGGCTACGGCAGTGCACACAGGCAAAAGTCCCACCCCTCATGAGGGCTTGCATTCTAACGGGAGGCCGGCAACAAAATACAACATAGAAGAGTACATAAAAATAAGTGTAGCCAGGTGTGGTGGCTAACACCTGTCATCTCAGTACTCAGGAGGCTGAGACAGGAGCATCGCAGGTTCAAGGCCAGGCTCAGAAACTTCGCAAGGCCCTCAGCAACTTAGCGAGACCCTGATTCAAAATAAAAAATAAAATAGGGCTAGGGGTGTAGCTCAGATGTAGAATACTCCTGGCTTCAATCCCCAGTACCACAAAATAAACAAATTAGGAAGTTGCTTAGTGTATTAAAAGGTAATGAGGGGAAAAGAAAAATTAGAACAAGACAAGGGGATGTGGAGGGCTGGGGGAGAAGGAAGCAATTTTAAGTAGAGAGGTCAAGTCTTCATGAAGAGTGACCATAGGGAATTCTTGAGGGGAATGTAAAGTCAGTCATTCATTCACCCTTCACTCACTCAATAAACATTTATTAAAGATACACTCTGACACTTGGAGTCAGGGACACAGACATAAACACCACCACAAACAGGCCTACCCTTGTTGAGTTTGAACTCTCACATCCAGGGGAGAAACCCTAAACAAAAGAACCAAAGGTCTAATGTGCCCAGCAATGAGCAGGGCATGGAGAAGAGCAAAGCGGGGGAGCGTCTTGGTCTGTTTTCTGTTGCTATCACTGGATGCCACAAACCGGAAATTTTACAACGAAAAGAAGTTTATTTGGCACACAGTTCTCCGGGCTGTGAAGGTCAAGATCGGTGGCTGCATCTGACAAGATCCTTCTGCAGAGGGCCAAGTGCCCAGAGCATGACATGGCGAGAGGATCTGGGCACCTTAGCTCAGGTCTCTCCCCTCCTAGAAAGCCACGGTCCCATAGGATGAGAGGCCCAGCCCTATCCTCAATCTGACTACCTCCCAACGGTCCCACCTCCAAATACCACCGTCAGACTTAGCATCTGACCCTTAATGCACCATGAGTTTTGGTGGGGACATCTGAACCCTAGCAGGGAGCTGCACAATCATAAGCAAGGGTGGCCTCTTGTCCTCACCCCACAAATCCTTCTTCCAAGCAAAGTCACACCCACCAACCATTACCCGAACTCACTGTCACGAAACACGCTCCAGACAGGACTCGGACTCACAGTACAAACACGGGCACATGGGCATCCTCAGCTGTGAAAAGTGCACTTGCAGGAACACACACACACACACTCAGTCCAAACACACACACACCTAACCCTGGCTTACTAGAGCTTTGGAGAAACACACCCTGGAGGTCACACAGACTAGAAAGTCAAAGCTGGCAGGCCCTCAGGGAAGTCCGGGGAGAGGCCACACCTTGCAGGGGGCAGTGGTGCCATGAGCATGGCTCCAGGCCTGAGCTCTGTGTGATGCACCACACTCTCCCTGTGCACAGTCTGTCAACCTCCACGCTCAACAAAAGGACTCACACCTGCTAACCTCACCGAAACACACACCCGTGCACGCAGGGACTCCCAAAGGCACACGCATTCCTACAAGAACATGAACCTCGCTCTCCTCTCCCATGAGACAAGGGGCTGAATCTGAATCTGGAGGGCTCCTTGCCGGTCCTGGGATTTTCCTCCTGGACTGTCCCTAGCCACCAGCTACATGCGCGCTCACAGGCATCCCGTGGGACTGCTTGTGCTGGGGCTTGGAAATGGGTGGGCATGTATGTGTGTGAGTATTCACACATGCGAAAGCACACTGGCGAGTTTGCAATGTGTGAGCAGCTTTGTGCGTGCATGCAAGTGCGTGTTTGTGCACGTGTATGTGTATGTGTGTGTACAGAATTCCAAGAAGACAAAGAAATCTATAACCTAAATCTTCCTTCTCCAGGGGATGAAAGAAAGCAAAGCAAAGTTCAAGTTTAAATCACGCCAGCACAGGCAGGAGGGGTTCCCTCGCGGTCCGTGACTGTCTGCCTGTGTGCGGCGGGACGGGCTGGCAGGCAGGAGACAGCGAGCGGCCCGCGGCAGGGGCTCATTTGTTGTCTCCAGACCCCTGGGACCTGCCGTGGCTGCTGCAGGAGCAGGAGACAAGCATGTGCCCGCCCGTCCCAGGTGCTGGGGTGGGGGAGGAAGGGCACCTTTCCTGTGCTGCAGGAGACAGGGACAAGAGGCAGGAAACTGCAGGCCAGAGAGAAGACCGGGCACCTCTCAGACTGATGAGGGAGACGGTCCAGGCAAAAGGTGGGCAGGCCCCGCTGACCCAGCCTCTTCCCTCAGCCAGGAAGCATGGTCAGCTCCGGGCAGCTTGAGCTTGCCTGACTCCTCCAGCTTCCCCTCTCCCTCCTCTCCATCTCTTTCTCTTTGTGTCTGTGTTTCCTCTCTGTCTCCCCATCTCAGTTTCTGTAACTCTTGACCTCATTGTATCTGCTTGTCTGACCTCTCTCTCCATCTTTATCCTGAGAGAGAGAGAGAGAGAGAGAGAGAGAGAGAGTGTGTGTGTGTGTGTGTGTGTGTGTGTGTGTGTGTGTGTAAAACTGAACTGGGGGACATAACCCAGAGGCCTTTACCATCTGAGCCATTTTTATTTTTTATTTTAGGTGAAGTTGCCCATTCCGCTCAAGACTGTGGTCCTCCTGCCTCAGCCTCTCCAGAGTCCTGGGATGACAGGCGTGTAGCACCTCGCCTGGCTCCACTCTTCTCTCCAAGCCCCAGTCTGCCGTGACCTCAACACTTCCCTCTGCAGACCCACTGTCACCTGTAGCCTGGCTGTAGCACACCACAGTCTCCCAAAGCATTGTATCCCGTCTGAGCCATTCCTTGTGGGAAGGCTGGAGTGGGGTGAAGGATTAAGATTAGAAATCCCATTGCACAGATGAGGAACCTGACCCCCAAGCCTGTGAGCCGACACGGAATTAAAATCCAGGTCTCTCCATTTCATGACCAGCTCTTCATAAGTCCACATCACCAGGAACCATGAGCAGTCCCCCCAGTACCCCTCCAGAGGAAAGAGAACATCAGAACTGGTGCCCCAAGAGCCCAGCCCACCCAACTGCTGAAACGATGTCTAATGAAACAGAACTAGGGAGGGGGTGGGAGGCGCAGGACTCTCTACGTGTCCTCTGCTCTCTCTCTGCAAGTCTGAAGTGTCCCACCTGGAGGACCGGGCTTCCCGCCTCCTGAGAAGTCGCCTCTCCGGGTCTCAGTCTTCCTGACCATACAATAGAATGATGGGTCTTGCTGGCCCCAGTGAGCTGGGCCCTGCTCCACAAAGCTCCTCCCCCTCTCCGGGACCCTGATCCCTAAAAGACCTTGGGCTTCAGCCACCAGAAGCCTAGGACGCCTCTGGGGCCCTCAGCGGTTCTGCCAGCCCCAGCCAGCTGGGGGCCCGTGGGCAGCTGAGCAGCAACCAGGAAGCCAGGAGCCCAGAGGAAGAGCTCCATCTGCACCAGGGTCCCGCGGCCTCCAGCCCCCACCCCAGAGGCGTCGGCACCAACGACCCGCCAGGGCCTGCCCATTTTCCTTTCTTTTCATTGCCGGCTCCACGCACAGTTATAGAACCAGGTCTCCACAGAGTAATTTACTGGCAGAATCTCTCCCAGAATCCAGCTTGAAACCAAGCTGTAAAAACAGCTTCGAGTGTAAATAATTCATGCAGACAATATGACTTTTTTATGTAAATTCGGTGCATTAACCCTCTATTATAATGATGGACGACAGATAGGGGCGACGTTGCCTTGGTAAGAGCTAATGGATGGCCGCCATAAATTCACTGCACATTTTATTGTGTTGCTGGAAATTGTGCCTTCAGGCAATGCTGTTTACTTTTATGTAAAACTCTAGGTTCCCTAAATATTACAAATATTTTACATCCAGCTCCTCAGCATTTGGGCTCTGCCCACAAATCAAGCTTTCTCCATGTGAGTTGTAATTAAAGGTTTGTTGTTTTTTTTTTTTTTCCCTGGGACAATTATCTCCAACTATAAAGAGAAATATTTTTCCCCTTTAGATGTTCCGTCATTGACTTATTAACAAATCCTTTGAAGAACAAGGTTGCAAGTGACTCCTCACGGTACTTGGCAGGAGGTGGGGCGGCGGAGGGAGAAGGGGCGCCGTGGGTGCGGGAGCTCGGTGGCTGGCTTCCTTGTCTGTCGCCACTCCGGTTTATTTACACATATGATATTCTGGGCCTTCCTCCCCCCTCTTGCTTTCTATAATTCATGACCACTTTAGCAGGGTAATTCCTCCAGCCACCTTTGCATGGGATTGGCCCCTTGCAAGCCCCCTGCCCACACTCCTCTGGGGACACAGACGGTGGGGCCTTGGGCCGAGAGAGTCAGAAGTAGAGTGGCGGCCGCTCAGTGCCCACACGCAAGCCAGTTCTTCCCTTCCTTGCCTCCCCACCCCGCCCGCGCACATGGTCCAGAGCTCCTCGGGACAGAACCTCAGGGGTTCCTGCAATGATTCTCCTCCGATTCAAAGTGTTGGAAATGCCCTTTGGGCTGGGCCCCTGCCCAGGCAGAGGTGACGAGGCTGCCGCGCAGTCCTGTTGGAGGTCTAGGAAGAGAAAGGCCGGAACCTCAGAGGCGTCCTAATGAAGGGAGCAACAGCTGGAGAAGCAGGCCTCTTTAAAAATAATCCTCACACTTGTTTATTATTGTCATTAATATTAATGACCATGCTATTAATATTCATATAGCTGCATTAATATCATCCAGAAGCACCTGGGATCTCTAAGCACCCCTAATGGCATGTGGATTCTGCCTCCTGAGACCCTCCAGCCCCTGCTGGTCCTCCCTACAGGGGCAAGGGTGGCCAGCCAGCATAAGTTCCAAGCACGCGCCCACCTCCACCCCCGCAACCCCGCCTCTGATTGGTGCCCACCTTTGGAAACATAGAGCCACATGGGACCCAGGGCTTTCGCTGTAGAATGGGACCCTGTGCAGGCCAGGAACCCCGGACATTTCCCACCTCCCTAAGGGGCACAGGAAGGTTTCTGACAAAGGTAGCTTAAGAAAGAAAGATGTCTCATTTCCCCCAAAGAGCTCAATTTCCTGCAGAGTCGAGAAAAAGACACGTTGGTTAAAAACAAAGATATCATTTTTCACTGATTAGATTGGCAAAGATAATTATAATAATAATGGCATCGGCCGCAACCGGCTCACTTCCTAAGTGGGAGCACTGTGCTTAACCCCGAGTGCCAGCTCTCTTGCTGAACCTAAAGGACAACCTCGAGGAACACCAAGTATGGAATTGTAAATTCATGAAACCTCGGTGGAGAGCAATTTACAATGTGTGACAAAATGCAAGCTCTGCCGCCCCTTTGACCCAGCCATTCCATTTTTAGGAATTTTTCATTCGTTGATAATTGAAAACCTGTTCCCTACCTTTTGCCCACTTACCTCACACCCTTCCTCCTCTTCCTCCTCCTCTTTTTCTTCCTCTCCTTCCTCCTCCTCCTCCTCTTTTTCTTCTTTTCTCTCCCTCCCTCTCTTTCCCCCTCCCCCTCTTCTTCTCTCCCCCATCTCCCCCTCTCTCATCTCCTCTCTCCTCTCTCTCCTCTCTCTTCTCCTCTCTCTCTCTCTCTCTCTCTCTCTCTCTCTCTCTCTCATTCCACAGGGTATCACACACTGGCAAATGATCTACCATTGACTTACCCCAGCCTCCCATTCATCTTAAATTATTTTTGTTTTGTTTTGCCTTGCCTTGTCTGTTTTGTTTTGGATACTAGAAGCTGAACCCAGGGACATACCTCTGAGCTACACCCCCAGCGCTATTTTATTTTACCTCTGAGCTACATCTCCAGCCTTATTTTGAAACAGGGTCTCACTAAACCCCTGAGGGCCTTGCTAAGTTGCTGAGAGTTTCACTAAGTTGTTGAGTCTGTCCTCGAACCTGCAATCCCCCTGTCTCAGCCTCCCAAGTACTGGAATTAGAGATGTGTGCCACCACACCTGGCTTCATCTTTCAATTTGAATGTAACCTCCTCTGAGAAAACTTCCCTGACTCCCACATCTAGCGGACCTCTCCTGTTTTATTCTCTCATGGCCAGTGCTTTCGTTTCTATGTGTTCTTTTCCTTGGCACTACCATTAACAGCTAATTGGACAATCATCTGTGCAATACATATACTCATTGCGAAACAACTGCGGTCTTCCTTGCTACAGGGGCTAGACGCCCGGTCACCCCATGGTGTCGTAAAGTCCCTAGGAGCAAGGGCTGACCGTGTCTGTTTTATGTAGCACTTCTATCCCCAACGCCTGTCATTGGCTGCTATGTAGAACAGTATCAATAAACATCTGTAGCATGAATGAATGAGATGTGCAAAGATATAAGCACATAGGTGTTCCTTGCAGGGCTGTTTATAAGAGCAAAACAACAGGGAAAACATCTATCTCCCCTTTCTGGGGACCAGGTTAGTAGAATTAGGCGGATCCAGTGACCAGAATATCCATAGGCATAACCAGGCATTAAAACTCTGAGGTGGATGTATATGGATTGACATGAAGGATGTCCATGACATATTGCTGAGTGGGGGGAAAAAAAACAGGTGACAGAACAGCATGTGTCGTCTGATCTCACTCGGGGTAGAACTACATACGTGGAGTCTATTTGTGTATATTTATGCACGGAGAGAAGTCTGGAAGGACGCGCACCAAAATGTTATGTGGTTATCTCTGGCTGGTGAAATCTGAGGTGGTTTTTACATTTTTCTTTGAACTTTTCCATATTGTCTGATTTTTTTTTTTTTTGCAATGAGCATATGTATCCTTCTTTACAAAATGATAAAGCCGTTTTCAAAAGAAAAGAAGAAGTATAGGTGCGTTGGGAGAGGATGGGGGCACTTGGTGAGGAGCTCGGGTCTGAGGAGCCCGAATGAATAGGATAGAAACAGGGGCTAAGGGGATGGTCCCCTCTCCTGGGGGCAGATGGGGACCCTCGGAGGCTGCAGGGTGGGAGCATTCGGGGCTGAGCCCCCGCCCTGTCCCCCCTCCAGGCACCATCCTGTCCAGAGTGGGGTTTCTAAATAGGGATCTCCACATTTGATTCTTCTGACATGCTTTATCGCCTCAGAGCTGTTTTGCAAAATTCATAGCGATTTTCAAAGGCTCCAAGCTTTCCTGGGACCAATTCCATTTTGAACAATAGCGGAGTGCCTGCTTGCGGGAGGGGTTGGCCCACCCAGAGCAGCCTCCCGGCCTCTGCGAGCTGGGACTGTGGGGCCGAGTGTTGAGGCCACTGCATGAAAATACATGAGCTCGTCCTTGTCCTTGTCTTCCCTTCCTCCCCTCCCCTGTGAAGGAGAAGGAAGAAGGAAGGCAGCCGCCCCCACCCATGTCCCTCCCGCGCTCTAAGGAGACCCTCAACAGCTCAGGAGGTGAAACAAAGCCCTTCCCAGTGTCCCACCTTTTCCAACTTGGTCTCTTTACCCAAAAACCACCTAAAGTCCCAAGGAGCTAAGTGACTGGACCAATCCAACACCACAGTGCAAAATGCGGCAGGGCACAGGTGGAAGCCAGGGGCCCTGCTGCTTGCTCTGTGCATGCTTGCTATTCTAGAGCTTGGGGCCCAGCTGGACATGGTGGCACATGCCTGTGATCCCAGGACTTGGAGGCTGAGACAGGAGGATCGCAGGTTCAAGGACAGCCTCGGCAAGTAGTGAGACTCTCATCAACCTGGTGAGACCTTGTTTCCAAATAGTAACAAAATAGGGCTGGGGTGTAGCTCAGAGGTAGAATGCCCTTGAGTTCCATCCCTAATACTAACAAATAAAAATAAATAAAATACAAAACTAAGCAGCCTCTCTTCTGTTTAAAGCCTTTTGTGGCTCCACATTCCCTGGGGAGAAGGGCTCCTATCCTCTGTTGTCTTTTATGAGGCTGTCTCTGTCTGCCCCCCAAGCGCCTCCACTCCTCGCTGCGCAGCTGGTGCTGTGGCCACACTGATGAGCTGAGCGCCCCGCCCAGCCCTCTCGCCGTCCCCATCACACCTCTGTCAGAGCTGCTCCCTGCCCTGCTTCCCCTAGCTGCTTCCTCGTTATCCTTTAGGACCCAGCTGGGACAGCGCCTCATCTTCTATGAACAGTCGGATGCCTCCTTCAGCTCCTCAGACCTGGTCTCTAGTCAGTCAACAATTTACCCAAGTACAAGTATTTATTAACCACCTACCACCTGCTGGGCCCAGCCATGGCCTGGCATCTGGACCCCAGGACTAAGTCTGTGACTCCTCCCTCGCTGGTCAGCAAACTCCCTAAGGGCAGGGTCATGTCATCAGAACACTTCACAGTTACGTGACAAGAGCTCGCACAGATCAGCAGAAACCCAGGGGTTCCTCAACTCTGGGCCCTGTGGACCAGAAAAGGAAAGAAAAGGTTACCTAAAATGCGAACCTCTGCTATCCTTCCATGACTCCCCACTGTCTCCCCCAAAATGTGTTTCCAATTCATGCCCCCATTATGGTAGGGCCTCTGTTCTCTCCCTTCTCCAATAACGCTCCCACCTCCTGAGCCTTCCACGATTCTTCCAAGCTCGCTGTCTTTCCTGCCTCTGGGCCTTTGCACCTGACTTTACCTCTGCCTATGACAATCTCTCTGCTTGCTGGCCATGGTCTCTCCAACGCCCGCCCGGTGCATGATGTGTTCATGAAGGCATGACAGTCCACTGCTATCTCAAACTCAGGGTGTCTAAATCTCATTGCCCCCCTCCAAAGCGAGCCTTCCTCCTCCCTCTGTGCCCACGTCTCAGTGGGCATCCTCACCAACCATCCGTTCAAGTTGGGGGTCACCGCCGGCTCCCCTCTGCCTACCGTCACTTCACTGTCTGATCAGTCTCTGTGTACCACCAACTTTGCCTCAGGACGCCCTCTGAGTCCAGCCCCCGCTCCTCACCCACCTTGGCTTGTGCCTCCCTCTCTCCCAGTGCCCTCGGCAACCACTCTCCGAGGTCTCACCTCCAGCCATCACCTCCTCTTTCTTCCTTCTCCTATGGGATGACTCTCCTTCACAAAGACCTGCAGTGGCTCTTGCTGCCTTCTCCCTGACCCCTACCAACTCACCTCGGATCTCCAGCCGCTCTGCATGGACCAGGCGATGTCACAACCCCACCTCTGTGTTCCTATGGCCGACTCCCTCCCGGTCATCCTCCAGTGCCACCCAACAGTCAGGGATCCTCGGCCCCAGCCTGCCCCCCTCCATACTCAGGGCCAAACGACATCCTGCAGAACACCCCACTGGCCAGTGCCATCACCCTGACAACTGGGTGGCCGCTACCCTCCCACTACACACAGGCCCCCTGCTGCAGCCCACCAGCACCCCATCAACATCCCTTACTGTTGCGGGCAGAGAAGTTTCATCGGCCCCCGTTTCGTGGGTGAAGAAAACTCGGAGAGGAGGAGTGACCTTCCCGAGGTCACAGAGGTAGCACGGGGCAGTCAGGCAAGAACACAGATGCCGCTGCTCCCAGTGAGCTGTTCCTCCCAGGGCACAACAAGCTCATCCCGCACTCACTCAAAAGGGTCTGTGCACACACACGCACACACATGCACATATACTGAGACATACACAGGAATGCACATAGATCTAACCAAACCCACAGAGCTATGTACATGGTCATGCTGACATACAGATTCACAAACACAAACAGCCCCCACACACGTGCCTGGTGACCCACACAGAGCCATTCCCACATGAGCAATCACTGATACACACCTGCACACGCTTATCCAGGCACACACACACATGCATGCAAAACCCACATGTATGCACAGATCCACAGAGACATATGTTCCTATGCACATGCCCTGTAACATGCACAGACCTTCACACAACACACAGGCACAGAGTTGCACACTCACACACACAGATGCCTAGACCCACACAGGCACACTCAGACAAGGACACCCTTATACACACGTGTACATACATGAACATGGGCAGCACGTGTGCACACACACACAGGACACATGTGAATACCACAGACTCTCACAGAAAGAAGCATGCACACTAGCCGGGCACACAGACTTGTACACGCAGAGGCGTGCACACAGACGGGATGCGGGTCAAGCGAGCTGTCTGCTAGGGGCGGGGGCCTGTCTGAGGCACCTCGGGCGCTCACATTTTTACAGCTCAGGAAGGCAGCTGACATACCAGCCCGGCTGTGATGGTATTTTGCATAAATGCTAATGTATTAATTACCATGTACAGTACACAGAGCTGCCATTTAAAAGAAAAAGTTAAGACTTTTTAATTCACAAGCCCCATGCGGGGTGGGGGTGGGGGCCTGTCCCGCATCAAGGGCCCAGAAGCTGGCAGGGCAGCCATGCCCATGCAGGCATGTGCCTGGGTCCCTGCCATGGGGCGGTCAGCCCTGGTGCGACCTGGAGCCCTGGTCTGGAAGAGCAGCAGGGACAATGTGGAGGGCAGGGAAGGCCTGAGGGATGGCGGCAGTCTTCTCAGCAGGGCTGACAGGAGTCAGAGCCAGAGGTGGCCAGATGTGGAAGTCCTGCGGCCATTCAGAACCATCTCTGCTCGGCAGCCACGGTGGCTCAGATTGTGTCGTGCACAGCCTACTAACCCCTTAGAGGCTTCCCAGGGCTCTTAGAACAGTCCACAGGCCTGGAAAGGACTTGCACAGCTGGGCCCGCATGGCTTCTCTCCTCTCCCGCCCACCCCTCCTCTCTCACTAGGCACCTGGCTAGATTGTCACCCTCCGGGCCCTTGCAAACCTGTCACTGTCCTAGGAGGCCTCTCCCTGACCGCCTCATCTAAAGAAGCCCCTCCCCTGTCTCTCTCTTTGACTTTTTCATCTTCATAGAAAAGTGTGTTGCTGCCCTCCTCTCGGCCAATTTTTTTTTTTTAACTTGTTGCTGTCTGTCACCCCCACTGCCAAAGGAGCTTTGAAAAGCCAGGACTTTGTCCACCTGGTTTCACCCCTACATCACAGCCCCTGGACCGGGATGTGACGTTTTGTAAATATTCAGTTAAATGTTTGTTGATCTGGGCATGGTGGTGCACACCTGTAATCCCAGTATTTGGGAGGCTGACACAGGAGGATGGCAGATCTGAGGTCAGCCTCAGTAACTTAGCAATCCTGTTCCAAATTTTTTTAAGAAGGACTGGGAGTGTATCTTAGAGGTAGAACGCCCCTGGGTTCACTCCCCTGTACGAGAAAGGAAAAAAAAAGAAGGAATGAAATGTTTGTTGAATGAAGAAACTTGAAATGACCAAAGATGCTCTTTCTGGCCAGCTCCATCCCAAACGACAGACAGGTGTGGTAGTGTTCTCTCTGTCCACCTGCCTAACTGTTCTGCCTCCCCTGGAGGACTCAGGTCCCTGATCGGGTGACCAAGACCTGAGCAGGGAAGGCCCGGCCAGCATCACAGCACATCCCAGGCACCAGTGCCCAGGCCTCCTGAGCCTGCTCCTGCTTCACCCGACGATGCTGCCACACAGCAGCACGGAACAGCTCCTGGGCCCTGACCCCGCAGTTCACTGTGATGCCACTGTCTCGCAGGCCTGTGCCGCGGGAGGCACCACTTCAGAAGAAACCAAGATGCCAAAGCTCCGTGGCTCACCCAGAGTCTCAGCTGTCAGAGTCCCAGGAATTAAATCCAGGTCTGACCCCCAGCTCAGCTCCCTCGTTCACTGAGGAGCCCTTGGGTATGCCTCCGCAGGTGGGGCAGCCCTGCGTCCAGGAGGCAGGAAAGTCAAGGTGAGGGCCTGCCATGGGGGGCTGGGGAGAGGCTGCAAGGCAGTGGCTCGCTCCTCCCCAGGCCCCACCCTCACCCTCACTCCCGCAGCAACTGCCAAGCTGCAGTTCCGTCTCTCTCAAATCTGCCCTCCTCTCCTGGTGCCCAGGGCCCTGCCTGGTCCAGTGGTGCCTGCCTCTCCCACAAGGCCCTCTGCTCCCTTCTCTTGTGACAACCTCCACCCAGCAGCCAGAATGCTCCTCCCTGAAGCTCAGTCCCATTTCCCTCTCCAGCAGCCCGCGGCCCTCTACTCCCCACCCCAGCTGGTCCTTGGTGGCAGTTTGTAAAGGTACCTCACTGATAAGAAAGCACCCTACCAGCAGCCACAGTGGTACACGCCTATAATCCCAGTACTTGGGAGACTGAGAAGGGAGGGTTGCAGGTTCAAGGCCAGCCATAGCAACTTAAAGAGACCCTGTTTCAAAATAGAAAATAAGGAGCTGGGCCGGAAGTGGTGGTGCAGGCTTGTAATCCCCGCGCTTGGGAGGCTGAGACAGAAGGATCGCGCAGGTTCGAAGCCAGCCTCAGCTACTTGGTGAGGCTCTCAGCAACTTAGTGAGACCCTGTTTCCAAATAAAATAGAAAATAGGTCTGGGAGTATAGCCCGGAGGCAGAAAGCCTCTGGGTTCCACCCCCAGTACCACCCAAAAATAAATAAATAAATAAATAAATAAATAAATAAATAAATAAATAAATATAAGGAGCTGGGTTTGCAGTTCAGTGGTAGAGTGGTTGCGTAGCATGCTCAAGGCCCTGGGTTACATAGCATGCTCAAGGCCCTGGGTTCAAGCACCAGTATTACAAAATAAAACAAAAAGCACAAACCAAAAAGCCATGGGTCAAAATAAAAAGCCAGGCATAGCCGGGCATGGTGGTGCACGCTTGTAATCCCCCTGCTTGGGGGGCAGAGACAGGAGGATGGCACAAGTTTGAAGCCAGCCTCGCTGGCTTAGGAGACCCTGTTTCCAAATTAAAAAAAAAAAAAAAATAGGTGGCTGGGAGGGTAGCCCAGAGGTAGAAGGGTTTCTAGGAATCCCAGTACCACCAGAAAAAAATATAATAATAATAATAAGCCAGGCATAGTGGTACACACCTGTAATCCCAGTACTGGGGAGGCTGAGACAGGAGGATTGCAAGTTTGCAACCTCAGCAACATAGTGAGGCCCTCCAGGATTTAGTGAGACCTTGTTTCAAAATAGAAAAAAATTAAACCAGGGATGGTGGAACATGCTTGTAATCCCAGCATTTGGGAGGCTGAGACGGGAGGATTGTGGTTTGAAGACAGCCTTGGCTACTTAGTAAGGTCCTTTGCAACTCAGTGAGAACCTGTTCAAAATAAAGAATAAAAAATAGGGCTGGGGATGTAGCTCAGAGATAGAATGCTCCTGGGTTCCATCCCCAGTACTGCGAAAAAATAAAAATTAAATAGGGGTGAGGCTGTAACTTGGAGATAGAACACTCCTGGGTTCAACACCCAGTACTCCACATAAGAAGTGGGGATCATAACAGAGCCCCCCTCATAGGGCTGTTGTGAGGAAGAATGAGGCTAAAATATGTAAAGCAGCAAGAAGAGAGTCTGGACCTGGGGAACAGTGTGTAAAAAAGAGCCTGCTGATATTTACCATTGTTTTTCCTGATCGATCTGTGTCTTTCTTCCTCCACAAAATTATAAGCACCAGGAGGGGGTGGGGTTAGGCCCAGATGGCCACTCAGATACTTCCCGCAGCCTGTGGCTGGGGCTGGTCCCCCAGGGAGGGGAGAGCATGCCCTCAGCAGGAAGCGCTGTCACGGGCAGAGCTCCGGTCCTGATAAAAATGACAGGGGGCATCCAGGGAGGGCTGCTGCCCGCAGAGGCCTGGGTAGAGGCTGTACCCTCCAGAGCCCCCAGTTCCTGGGGGCCCCCACACGGCCAAAGCTCCCTTTGTCCAGAAGGTCAGGAGCAGCCAGCCAGCTGTGGGGGAGTTCCGCTGCCCCGCTCCCGCCAGCAGCCCAGATGTGTGTGTTTGTGCAGCCGAGCACAGGCTCTGAAGGAGCCTTGTTGGGCACCATGAAAGGGAGCTTGTGATGAGATGGGCGGCCTCCACTCCCGCCTGCCGGCCTCCAGGACAGCAAGCAGGAATGCTGCCCGCAGGAAGCCCTTCTCACCAGACCTGCCGAGCGCCAGGCTCCCTGAGATCAAGGCCACGGGCCTGAGCAGGCTGGACTTGCTCAGGTTCTGATCTACACTCGGCTTCCTCCATTGTGAGGTGGGGAGCGTCCCCAGCTATAACCCCGACCGCACAGTTATATCAGCTAAGAGTTCTGGAGTCACAAGGACCAGACAGAAATTCTCACCTCTATGAACCTCAGTTTTTCCACCTGTAAATGGGGATAACTCCTGCCCCCTGAGATTGATTGTCTTAAGGATGAACGGACATCATGGGGAGAAAGTGCCAGGTACGTGCTGTCGCGTAATAGGTGCTCAGTAGCTCAGCATCCTCTTTCTTCTTCTGGTTCACCGGGCTCTAAATAGGTAGGGGTCTGAGATTACCTGTGTTTAGGGTGGGTTTATCCTCCCTCCTCCCACTGCCCGACATCCGGTGTGCCGGCACACAACTCATGTCCAGGTCAGAGAATCTCTGCCCTCCCTGCCTCACTCAGCCCATGGCACAGCAGGTCTGAGATTTCTGGATATAATCTGTCCTTGGGCCCAGTCCAGCCCTGGGCAGGGCTAGTCCCCAGGCTCAGCTGGTCCACCAGGTACAGCTGTTCTTGAACATAATTGATGGCTGGAAAACGCTGGTCCCTGGACACGACTGGTCCCTGGAAACAGTCTCTAAGCAGCCATCTCCGTACAGCCAGTCCCTGAGAAGGGGCACTGCCTGGGGAAATCAGTCTGTGGGCATGGGTAGACTCAGTCCAGTCAGTGCTTGGGCATAGTCCCAATGGGCGAGTCAGCCCTGGGTACAAATGGGCCTGGCACAGTTGTTCCTGGGCATAGCATCCCACAGGTACAGTTAGTCCCTAGACACAGAGGGTCTGGACAGCCAGTCCCTGGGCCACATCAGCAGTCATCTGTGGGCACAGCTATTTCTGGGCACAGTTAGTCCCCAGGCAGTTGGTTCTGAGAAGAAGGCAATCCTTGACCTTAGGGCAAAGTCAACCTTGAAACCCACCACTGAGACCATTCCCACGGATTAACACGCACAGACCTATCATCCCAGTCCTAGGTATCCCCAGCCTCCCACAAAGGCCCTAGAGCTGGGGCCCAAGAGAGGGTGAGGAGTATCCTCTGGTGCCCTGAGAGCCCCATGTGGCCTGCTTCCCAGCAGGCGGAGGTGGCAGAGCAGAGGAGGAAACTAGGCCCCCACCAGCCACCTCTGGAGCAGTTCGCCTCCACCCTGCTAGTAAGGTTGAAAAACACAGTCAGAAAGAGAACCTCCTTCCCTACCCTACGCTCACTGGAGGCAGAATAGATCGGCAGGTATGCAGAAGTGCATGGGAGGCCGGCTGCTGCTTCTCCCCAGGACTTGCACAGTGCATGAGACAAGTCTTTGAGTCATATGACATAAACTCCCAACTGGGTGGCCCTGTTCTCTAACCAACATCTTTTCTATCTTAGGCATATCCCAAACAGGAAGGACGAGGTGGCCAGGGGATTTTTCAGCCTCCAGGAGACAGCTGGTGCTGGGTTTCTGAGCTTGGTCTAATCACTCCCGCAGCTCCATCTCAACCCAGTTCAGCTGGGAACCGAGAGACAGGCCCCAGGGTGAGGGTCCAGCCTGCAAGGAGGCCCTGTTCCCCCAGCCTGTCTGGTACTCACTTTCTCTGACCCTGATATTCTCTGAAGGGATGTGTCTCTGCAGGATGATAATATGATGTGGCATCCCATTAGCCAGCACCTGCCCTCTGTGCCCACCTTCCTTCCCTACTCTCCCCACACACACACACTGATATTTAATTGAATGGCCAGTAGAGTGGCGTGAGTCACATCTGTTCCAGGGTCTAGGAATGAAGTAAGTAACACACACCAGTCACCCATCACAGGGGATACCACCCACCCATCAGCCTGCTGCTCCTGACAAGCCCCACTGCACAGGGGCCAGCTCAGGCTCTGCTCTTTCAGATCCCCTCTGCATCTTCAAAAAGAAAGGGAAGAAAAAAATCTGCTTCTAGGATATGAATGGATGGGGGAAGAGCATGGGGCTGGAGACTGAACAGGAACAGAGTCGAAGGGAAACAGGAGGAGGGTCTCTGGTGGCTAACTAAGCCAGGACTCCCCAGCTGAGGTCTGCCAACTAGAGGCCCCTGAGGGTCCTGGGGCTGGACCCTGCAAGGCAAATTATTTATTTACACCCCCTCCCTCAACCAAAGCTATCCAACTTTGGGATCCCTCAACTAGTGTCTCAACCAAAGCTATCCAACTGGGAAGTCCCAAAACTCTAAGGCAAGTCCTGCAGAGATACAAAGACTTAAACTGGGTCAATCTAGTTCAGACTGATCCCAACTGGTGGCAACCAGATCTAGCTGATTTAAGCCGGCTCAGATCAAACCAGACCTGTTGGGGCCAGCTCAAAATGTGTGAGGCTGGCCAAGACTGGATCATGCTGAATCAAACTGGTTGTGACCTGCTCAAAATAACTGGAACCATTGGAAGGTCAGCAATTTTGATACTTTCTTTTTTCTTTTTTTCTTTTTTGGGGGCACAAGGGATTAAACCCAAAGGCATTCTACCTCTAAGCTACACCCCCAGCCCTTTTTATATTTTATTTTGAAACAAGGTCTCACTAAGTTGCTGATGCTGGCCTGGAACCTGTGATTCTCCTATCTCAGTTCCAAGTACTGGGATTTCAGGCATGTGCCACCACGCCCATCTAAACACTTTCTTTCCTGTTAGTTTCTGCCTGGCATATCTTTATTTATCCTTTTCTCTTAAAACTTCCTGATTTTTTTTTTATTTTAAGTACATATTTTGTCAAGAATTTTTAATCCAAGCATCACGTGAGATTCAAAGAATATAAAATACGTACGCTTGCAGTGGCTAAATGTATGGGCTTTCAGGGACATGAACCCAGGTCCCAGTGATGCAATTTCCTAGCTCTGAGATACTGACTAAATTACCTAATCCCTCAGCCTCATGTGTAAAAAGTTCAGCTAATTATAAGACAGGCCTCAGAGAAGACAGTTTTGAAAACTGAGATAGATATAGATGGATAGATAGATATAATAGAGCTATGCCTGGCCCATAATAACATGGAAGTTATTAATATATTATTAGTCTAGGGCTCTGACCATACACAGCACGCAGTCTGGTGTTAGAAGAATAGAATTCAGATTCCTACACTGCTACTTACTTACTGTGTGAAATTCAGTAACTCCTCTTAAGCCTCAATTTGTCCAATTGCAAAAGAAGTTTTTAACACCTGCCTCAAGGATTGTTTTGATTAGTAATACTCTGCACTGCTGCACAAAGAATCTAGCACAGTGCCTGAAACATGGTAACACAGTACCTGATACATTTTGGCTCTTATCACATAATGACAAACAACTAGGCTAACTCTGCACCAGGCAGTGGGCTAAGTGCCCTATGCATATTGACTCAATCAAATCTCACAACAGTCCTAAGAGGCAGGAGAAAAAACTGAGGCTCAGAACATACCACAGCCTGGCGATGCTGAAGTACAGAGGAAAGGAAACTGGACATTTGCCAAGGCAGAGAGTACTGAAAGACTGAGCTAGACGACGAGTCTTGCAAAAAAGGTGGCGTATTGGAAAGAGGGCAGGCTCTGCTGTCAGACAAACCTGGATTCAAGTCCCCAGCTCACCCACTGCAGAGAGCTCAGTTTCCTCATCTCTCAAATCGGAATAATAGGCCTTACCTCATGGAATTGTGAGGATTAAATTAGATCAGCCAAACGCTCAAAAAAACGTAAGCTGCCGCTTGTCTCTTCCTCCCCAGGACATTAGGCATCCAGAATGATGTGTGTCCACACGGCGATGTTTGTGTGGAGTGTGGAGTGACCCTCGTGGGGTGCACAGACAAAAACGCTTTTAAATCTGCAGATGCCATCTTCCTGTATGTGCTACCCATTTCTTTTTCTTTTTCTTTTTTTTTTTTTTTTTTGTGGTACTGGGGGTGGAACCCAGAGGCTTTCTATCTCCGGGCTATACTCCCAGACCTTTTTTATATTTTATTTGGAAACAGGGTCTCGCTAAGTTGCTGAGAGCCTCACTAAGTAGCTGAGGCTGGCTTCGAACCCGTGCGATCCTCCTGTCTCAGCCTCCCAAGCGCGGGGATTACAAGGGTGCGCCACCACGCTCGGCCTGTGCTACCCATTTCTAATATGGCCGCCTCCCCTCCCCTGCAGTGAAGAGCCTTAACCCTCAACTACCCCATCTCCCTGCCCAGGTGTCCGCCAGAACCAAGCAAGGTTGTGCTGGAGAACCTGCCTGACCGATGTGACAAACTGTACCTCAAGCAAAACATGCCCATTGTAGGGGCGTCCAGGCAGGAAGGGGCCTGGGTACCTGGACACCCTGAGGGACTTGGCTGCAGACACAGGCCCAGGCCAAGACCCCGAACTAGAGAGCATCCGCTTGCCGCTACATCTGCCAGGTCCCCCACCTGCGGCTGTCTTGGGGCCGAGACCCTTCCTGGATGACCCCCTCCCCTGCTCCCCAGTGTGATGATGGGGTAACAAAATGACCCTGCAGACTGTGACGGTGACGATGATGCTGAGGGAGATGGCATCCAGCATTTATTTGCATTACAGTGTGCCAGACACTTTTTATGAGGCATGATTACATTCTCACCCCCTGAGAGACTGGGGCTATGATCTCTATTTGACAGACACTCATAGGCTGCATAACCACCCCACAGCTGGCCAGCGATGGGACTAGGGATTTGAGTACATGCAGCCTCATTCCAAGGAGATATTTTCTGCCTCCATGTGGATGCTCCCAGAAGTATCTTTTCTTATGCCATTTCTTCTGCAAAGGTTAATGTCCTCTTCCCAGCTGACTAGGCCCCAGCAGAAATACAAGGGACAAAACACGATCCCTAATCTTAAGGAGCTCAGAGTCAATAAGTAAGAAGAATTACTGCAAAGTCTAGCTGGGGAGGGATAGGATAGCACAGGACTTGACATGTGGTACTACATGGTGACGAGAGAGACTTAAAGCCCAGTACTACTGAGCAGCATGTTGGGCTGTTAGTCAGGTTAGGCAAGGCCATGCTACAGTAACAGCAAACACTGTAACAAAAACTTCAGTGACAAGACTTAAACGTTTTTTTCTGCTCATACAAAGACCACTGTGGTTCCAGCAACTCTTCAGGAAAGCTCTCTTTCCAGTGAAGATTCTGGAATCCAAACTGGCACAAGTCTTAGAGCAATGCCATCTGGAACACACAGCCTCCAGGTCACCATGGCAAGAGATAGAGCTGGAATGTCACTCTCAGGCTCTTAAATGTTTCATTCCAGGGTGTCTTATCTCACTGTAGCTCACAGACTACTGGCCAGATTAGGTATGTGGCCCTGCCTGGCCATAGGAAAGGTGGAAAATATTGGGAGCATATAAATTCCATAAGCAGATGTCTCTGTCATAGAATAAGGCTGTTCATCCAAACTGAGTTGCATTGTTAAGGGTTTAATAGTTAGTTTGAGCTGGGTTGGGTGACACACACTTGTAATCCCAGTACTTGGGAGGCTGAGACAGGAGGATTACAGGTTCAAAGCCAGCCTCAGCTACTTAGCAAAGCCCTAAAAAACAAAAACAAAACAAATCAGTCTGAAGAAGGTAACAGTTGCAATTGTCCATCTTATTCTCCGGTCATACTTGGAGCATTACATATAATTCTACTTTCAGAGGCTCATAGACACATCTGGTTCCCATAAAAAGAGACCAAGTTGAGGAGGAGATGTGAAAGTTAGTCTTGTGAGGAGGAAGTGATAAGATATCTGCCTGAGAAGGAGAAAGGCTCCAGACATGACAAAGTGCTAATGTCAGAACTTTGACAGACTGTCCTGGGATGGAGGAAAGAAATCGCTGCATGGGGCTCTATGGGACAGAGCCCACCAAGGGAAGAGACATGAGCAGCTCCAAGGAAGACAGCCGAGGTCTGTGAAGAGTCTCTGGAGAGGATGCGCTCCTGTCCTCAGGATAGGCGGAGTCCAGAATGCCATTTGGCTTGAATATCGTAGAAGAATTTGGGTGTTCAAGGGGATCAAAATAGACACGGAGTAAGAGTCCCAGAGACAGGGTCTGACAGGGGTAGGAGGCATACCCTCATCAACTCTTAAGCCTGGGCCTCAGTGCCCCTGTTAGTCACACTAGGTAAGGCTTCGCTACAGTAACAGCAGCAAAAAACAAAGCTTGACAGTTTAACAGACACAGGTGTATTTCTCTGGGGGCAGGATAGCCTTCCAGACCTGTCCTTCCTGGACGTGGCATTCTCCCCACTGCTCTGTGGTGAGAAGCTCTGTGGCTGATGTCTCCACTCTCGGGGACACTTATGAAGGACACCCAACGTGAAAACAAATAAAAGGAAATCACCCCATCAGAGCTATAAGTAATAATCAATAATTCAAAGCCTTGATAAAGTCTTGCTGGAGAGCGCTTCAGAGAGAAGGCACGGGCTGAGTTTCATGGTTAATTCAATGTCAATTAGCTGATTGCTAACTTCCCTCCAGCGAAATCGCATGCAGTGCAGGGGAGAGAAATCAAACGTGCTCTCGCTTTAACAAGCCTGGTGTTTCAATCATTCATCTCTGGCCGCAGGCTCAGAATCAATGTCAACAGACGTTCCCTCACAGTTTTATCAACCATTCCTGCATGCCACTGTTTTCTCAGCTGCCCTTAATTGTCCCAGGACCATCGCTGGGAACCAGGGCCACTTGAAGTCCAAAATCAGAAGAGCAATCTTCTGCTTCCTGGAAGGTGTAGGACCCACGGCTCTGAAGCTCAATTTCCCCGGTGACAATCTCTTCCTTCAAGAGAAGCTGTGGTCAATGTGACCGTGCATAGTAAATGCTCACTTAAGGTACTGTCTTCTGCTCTCACAAATCTGGGTGGACACATGGCTCACCTTCATGCCTCAGCCCCTGTAGAGGCCCTGGCCGCCTTCAGCACCATGGCCAGAGCTTCCGCCCAGAAGCTGAGGTGGGAGGGGAGGAGCAGGCTATGGAGATGTTGCAGGGCTCCAGTCAGTGGGAAGGGGTCCCAGAGAGCCCTGGGGTCATTGCCTCCCTTCTCATAGGAGAAAGCAGGCCCAGAGAGGGCCAAGGACTTGTCCCAAATCCCGAAAAAAAAAGTGCCAGGTCTCTAGGTCACAGGCCATATTTAGTGTTGACTTACAAGTGGACAAGTCAGGATTCTGAGTCCTCACTTCCTTCTGGGAACATGTATGGGTATAAAACACAAGAGGAGATTTATCGATATACAGGGAGACCCAGGAAGGGACTTCCCAGAAGAAGAGATGGCAAGAATCCTGGGGCTCCACCCTAGTCCAGACTTCCTGGGACGTACCCTCTGCCTGTCTCTTCTCACCAGAGTTCTGAGCTGAGGCCTCAATCAATCTTCAATGTGCCTAGCACTATACACAGCTCTGAGAGGCTAGGGCCAGGCTCCCTACACCCACGAGAATCTTCACTCGATAGGAAGATGTACCTCTCCCCCAGGAGTGTAATATGCCTGTACCTTGTGGACTGTGCCCAGGTTCACAACAGAGACAGATTTATTGTCCTGTGCAGGACTGAGAACATCCCTTATGTGGCCCCCATGTCCTCCCATGGTCTCTCCTTGCCCATGGAGGGGAAGGCAAGCTCTCCAGCCTCCTCCCCCACAGATTACCCCTAAGACTAGGACTTGCCCCTTGGGCTGGAAGACCTGGAAGCTGTGCCCATGGAACCTACCTGTGATCCCTACATACGGGGCAGTAGGGTGTTTTGGGGTTTTGTTTGTTTTTTGTTTTTTTTTTTCTTTTTTGTGGTACTGGGAATGGAACCCAGGGGCATTCTACCTCCGAGATATACCCCCAGCCCTATTTTTCATTCTTTATTTTGAAATAGGGTCTCACTGAGCTGCAAAGGGCCTCACTAAGTAGCTGAGGCTGTCCACAAACCTCGATCCTCCTGTCTCAGCCTCCCAAATGCTGGGTTATAAACATGAGCCACCATGCCCGGCTGTTTTTGTTTTTGAAGACAGAAGAACTGCAATTTCTGGTCCTCTGTAGGCAGTGAAACTATAGAAACCTAGCGTCATGGAGACCTGGGTTTGAATCCTAGTTCCACTGAGCAATGGCTGTGGAATGCTGAAAAGGTTATTCAGCCTCTCAAGACCAAGTTTCTCCACTTGTCAAATGAAGATAATGAAAGTACCAAACTCATAAATCGTCTAAGGGGACTAAACAGGATAATTCATGCAAAGTGCTCAGCATGGCTCCCAGCAGAGCATAAGTACTTCAGATACAGTAGTGAGCTGTCTTCGCCAGGTGTAGTGGCACACACCTCTAATCCCAGTACCTAGGAGGCTGAGACAGGAGGATTGAAGGTTCAAGGCCGGCCTCAGCAACTTAGCAAGATACTGCTTCAAAACAAAAAGGGCCGGGATAGAGTTCACTCTCCAGTACAAAGAAAGAGTAAGTAAAAATTTCCTTTGAAAACAGTTCAAACCTCTGGAGTATTCCAGTCTGAGGCTCAGTGTGAGGATTCATACTCCATCTGGACCCAAGTTCTTGGAAAAGTCCCTTCCCAGTGAGCCTCAGTTTCCTCGTCTATGAAATGGGAGCAGTGGCCTCATCCAGCCTGCCTCCCAGAAGTATCTGGCAGAACATCAAATCTTGTGTGCGTGAGCAGGCTGTGCAAGCCTCAGGGTCAGCTTTGCTATTTACATTCAGTGGCCCTCACACCTGCAGGGTGAGAGAAAGATCGCCCCTGTTTCCACAAAGCCATGGAGGAGGCCACGGTGGATGATCACAGCTGGTCAGGGGACCAGGTGGAGAGGGCGAAGGATGCCTCCGGGCTCTGCTGCTTCTCCCAGGAGCTGGGAACAGAAGGCCTGGAATTCAAGCATTCAAGTATTTGCTGACTTCTCTGCACCTGACCAACACTGGGCAATCACTTCCCAGAAGTTTATGTGAGGAGAAGCAGATGAGGCGGATTTGGGCCTGACAGACGGCCCAGACAACTGGACCGAGCCCTTTCCCACTGCTGGGCTCACACACGCTCCAGCTCCTTGGGTTTCTCTTTGTCTGTCTGCCTCTCCTCTTGCTATTTATTCTTCACAGGCTCCCTTTGCCCAGATTCATCCCCTGCCCTTCTGAGCCCTGCCCTGTGCCCCAGAAGGCTGACCCCAGAGGCCTGCAGGCCTGGGTGCCCTGGTGGGGTGCAGCTGGTGGGAGGCTGAGAGCAGAGCCGGAGGGAGGGGAGGAGGTCAGGGATTCCCTTCCACTCCCTCCCTCTGGGCAACATTCTTGGCAGTGGCTGTGATTCTCCATGACTACAGTTTGCACCAGGCATCCCTCCTCCACAGAAGCCCATCAGCCCTGGAGGGGGTAAGGCTTCCTGTGTCTCTGTCAGTAGCCCATTCACTGCAGCAAACCATGTGAGAAGATTTCTGTTTCCTGCTGGAATCCTAAGCAGAC
Source organism: Muscardinus avellanarius (assembly GCF_963383645.1). NCBI lineage: Eukaryota > Metazoa > Chordata > Mammalia > Rodentia > Gliridae > Muscardinus > Muscardinus avellanarius. The sequence goes on along the minus strand of NC_137788.1, from coordinate 31,614,343 downwards.
CCCTCTAGGCCTGCTCACACTCTTCAGCGTGGCCCTTACCTCCCCCTTATAAGCCCCACTGGCTCAGAGTGGGAAACATTGCGCAACTGCTTCCATCTCAGCCTTTACTGGGGACCACCCAAGAGTGCTAAGGGATGGAGGGAGGGGGCTGCTGCTGTGACACACCCCACAGCACAAAGCCAAGTGGCCCTCTCCTCTTCCTCGCAGGCCAGGAGCAACTGGAGACAACACAGCACAGTACTTAAAGGCTGAGACAGGAGAATCATGGGTTCAAGACCAGCTTCAGCAACTTAGACTCCCAGCAACTTAGTAAGACCCTATTTCAAAACCAAAAATAAAATAGGGCTGGGGTGTAGCTCAGAGGTAGAATGCCGCTGGGTATAATCCCCATTAGGAAGGAAGAAAGGAAGGAAAGAAGGATGGACAGACAGACAGGCACCAGAAAGCCAGCATCATGGCCCACGCCTGTAATCCTACCTAGTAATTGAGAAGCTGAGACAAGAGTATCACAGCCGGGCATGGTGGCTCTCGCTTGTGATCCCAGCATTAGGGAGGTGGAGACCTGGGGATCACGGTTCAAGGACAGCCTCAGCTACTTAGCAAGGCCCTTCGCAACTCACTGAGACCCTGTTTCAAAAATAAAAAGACTAGCCAGGCATGGTGATGCATGCTTGTAATCCTCACGCTTGGGAGGCTGAGACAGGAGGATCACACAGGTTCAAAGGCAGCCTCAGCTATTTTGTGAGGCTCTCAGCAACTTAGTGAGACCCTGTTTCCAAATAAAGTATAAAATAGGTCTGGGAGTATAGCCCAGAAGTAGAAAAGCCCCTGGGTTCCACCCCCAGTACCACTATATATATATATATATATACATATATATATATATATATACACACACACACACACACATACACACACACACACACACACACACACACACACACACACACACATTAGCTGGGCCTGGTGGCACATGCTTGCAATCCCAGCATTTGAGAGGCTGAGACAGGAGGACTGCAGTTCGAAGACAGCCTCAGCTACGACTTAGTGAGGCCCTTTGCAATTCAGTGAAACCCTGTTTCAAAATAAAGAATAAAAAATAGGGCTGTAGCTCAGAGGTAGAATGCCCCTAGGTTCCATCGCCAGTGCCACAATAAATAAATAAGTAAATAAATAAATACTAAAAAGTAGGACTGGGGGTGTAGCTCGGAGGTACAATGCCCCCTGGGTCCTATCCCCAGTACCGCAAAAAAAAATAAATAAATAAATAAATAAGAGGATCACAGGTTCAAGGACAGTCTCTGCAACTTAGCAAGACCCTCTGCAACGAAAAGATTAAAAAAAGGTCTGAGGGTATAGCTCAGAGGTAGAACACCCTGAGTTTAATCCCCAGTAATACAAAAAAAAAAAAAAAGAGCTGGGTTGAACACTCCTCTCCCCACAAAGCAGCTAGCACATTTCAGAACCCACTTCCACTGTGTGACACAGAAATGCACGCCTCTCCCCGGGCTGTGAGAGCCGTGAGCTGGTGGGTGTGGATGTGGTTTCCAACCGTAACCACGGACCAGGCATGACGGTGTATCACTGAGCTCCCGCAAGGAGCTGCGGGGCTGCCGCCCTCTCCAAGCCGTATGGCAGGTGGGGAGAGGATGACGGGCCCATGGGACGGCCAGCATCTGGGGTCCAGGCCACTCCCATCCATGGATGAGGAGAAGCCACTACTTCCCACAGACGGACTGGTGACACTGGGCTTGGGTCAGAGCTGGGGCCCGGCGGAGGTTGAGGATGAAGCTGTGGTTGAAATTGGGTGTAAGATGTGGTTTAGGATCGAGGCTGAGGCTGGGGTGGGGGTGAGGGAGGGGCCTGCATGGAGGTCAGGGCCAAGGCTGGGTTGGTTGTATGTCGGAGCACAAGGCTGAGGCTGCAGCGGATCTGTTGTGAGATGGGGCTGAGATCGAAGCTGATTCTGAGAGTTATTTTGAGAGTTAATGAGAGTTCCTTGCTCCCTTCCAGAGCAAATGGGCAGCGGGAGCCTGGGACAAGCAGCTGACACCCCACTCGGGGGTCCAGCTGCTCAGCCTTGAGCTGTCAAGGCTCCTCCAGGCCCCTTCCCCCTGGAGTTCAGGCTCCCGGGGGGCAGGCATGATTTACACAGCCATCAGGAGAACTCCAAATTGGACTAAAACCTAATGACTGGAAACGAGACGCGTAATGAAATTCCATGCAGAAAATTTACAGGGGAAGATTTATTAGGTGAGTTTTATTTATGACATTGACCACTTAGGGCTCTGGGTAGGGTGTGGCGTTGGACAAATAAACCCAGTCCACGCGCTTCTCAGGCCCAGCATCCTGCACCCAGCAGCATGGGAGACTGCACCGTCCCCTCTGCCCGCCGAACTCTCTCCTCCCCATCCTGACAGCCTCTCCGGACCCCATCCCCCTGTCGTCTTGGCGGGAGACAGGAACCCAGGAACCAGGAGGGGAGTGATGGAAAGCAGGGGCTTCCGGAGCGGCCTGCTCAGGGTTGGCACCTAAGGTTCCAGGAGTCAGTGCTCCCTGCAGTGTGAAGGCAGGCGCCAGTCCACACCGCCTGTGCCCTTAGAAAGGACCTTCTGTGGTCAGCACAGGGCAGCAGCTGGTAGGAGTCTAGAGGGGAAACTGAGGCAATTCTGTGCTGCTACTGAAAGCAGAGCCCTCTCCTGCTCCCTCCCCTCCAGCCTTCCCTACGGGGAGGGGGGGGTCACAGAGAATCCCTGCTCTCTTATAGCCCTCCCTGTGCCCCCACCCTCATCCTTCCCACCCCCTTCTTTCCCCAACTACATCTCTTGACTCCAATAAGTCTTTGACCTATTTCCTCCTCCTCCTCCTCCTCTTCCTCCCCGCTCCTCCATTTGCCCCGCTCCAAGATACTTGCGATTGCCTCTTGCTATTGCTCAGACATGCGCAGCAAGTTCCTGCCCCAGGACTTTTGCATTGCCTAGACTGTCCCCCCCACACACACACACACAAGCTTGCTTCCTCACATACTTAACCGTCACCTGCTCAGTCAACTCTGATGGGCTCCCGACCAATCTTCCACCTTTCAACATCCCCCTGGACATTTCTGATCCTGTCTCCTGCTTTATTTTTTTTCTCCTATCACTAAGCAATATATGTTCTTCTCGGTCTTGTCTGCTAGGTGTCTCCCTTGCTAGAACATAAGCTTTGTCGTTTTTGTTTGCCGTTACAACCCCAAGCCCCTGAAACAGGGTCCGACATAGAAAAGGCAATAACAAACATGCACTAGGTGGTGAAGCCGAGCCCCTAACAAGTATGGCGGCCCGTCGCTGAGCCAGGCACTGCAAGGTCCCCGATGAGCTCCTCTAATGGCTCATTCAGCAAGTACCTCAGTGCTTGCCCCTGTGCCGGGCACTGTGACAAAGATATCAGGCCCAGGCACTGTGCTCCAGCCGCTGCCAGTCCAGGGGCAGGATGCCAGGCAGCTCCATGCACTCCATATACAGGCCCTGGGAGACGACAGGGACCAGGCAGGCTGGTGGGCCAGAGCAGTCAGAAAGGCTGCAGGAGCACCCCTAAACAGCCCTGGCAGGGAGGCGGGTGGCCTAGTATCTGGCAAGCAGGCTCTGGGGGCAGGGGGGGGTCCCCATTCTGCCATTATCAGCTGTGTGACATCAGATGTTCCTCACCCCTCTGTGCCTGTGACCTCATTAATTAAAATGGAAATGATAGAGCGCCTACCCGCCGGATGGCTGTGCAGATAAAAAGGAACCTTGCAAAATTCTTCGAACCTAGAACATAATAAATGCACAATAAGTGAGAGCCATCATTATTGCTGCTTTTATTATCGATCGTTGATGGAAATTAGGGAAGGAGAAAGAGCAAAGTACTTGGGGGCACAGACTGGGCAAAGACCAAAGGCAGAGAAAGCAGAGGCCTGCGGGAAGGGAGGCCCTGGGGCCCTGCTAGCAAAATCTAACAGCCGGCTCTGGGGGTGGCCACCCTGACTTGTAGCATGTGCGGATTTTTGAGGTATAAGTCCTCCTACCACGGCCAATCTCAAAAAACCAATGGGACATCCCTGAATTGGGAGTCGGGACCAGATGTCCACTCGCTCCCCGTAACCCCTAGGCTGGCTCAGAGGGGCTGGTCCCCACCCACCCAGCCCAACAGGACTGGCTCCATCTGTACCCTGTCCTTGGCCCCATGTCAGGCTTTAGAGGGAAAAGATTAGGCACAGGGTGGGGCAGGGAGAGGCCAGCTCAGTGACGGCCAGATCCACGTGTGGCTGGACCTCAGATCTCTCTCTGCTGGGGAATCCTGGAGCCGAACAAGTATCTCTCATACACACATACATATTCATACATACATACGTGTGCACAACATAGAAACATCCCCCTGAATCCTCAACTCTGAGCCCCACGGCCACCTGGATGTGAGCACATCTCTCTCTGGAGAAACCAAGGTGATCTGAGCCCTTGGCGTCCCAAACGGAAGAAGAGGAAGGAGCCCTTCACAGTGCCCTCATCCCAGTCTCCCACCTGAGCTCCCTTTGAGGGCTGCCCCTTCCGTGGGCTCAAGCAGAGGACAGGGCTAGGGAAGCTCTAGAAACCAACTTGGGAGACTTGGGGCCGCGTCAGCCCCCACAGAGCCGCTCCATAGGGGAGGGGCCCACAGCTCTGGGTTCGCCACCTTCTCCCTCCCTCCCTCGCTCCCACCGCCCTCCCCAGCAGGTTATCAGCGTGAAAACAGGAAGGCTGGCAGAGCTATTAATAATACATGAAGCCGAGCTCTGCCCAGATCAGGCGGGCAGAGGCGGAGAGGCAGCTCCAGCCCCCAGGGAGAGAGAGAACCCAGCTGCTAGGGCCTCCCCAGTGGGGCCTTGGGGCAGGGGTGGCCCTCTCCTTCTCCCACCTGCTTTGTGCAGCCCAACACTAAGGCCAGACGGATGCTGGTGCCTCCTCCATTTTGCTGTTTCCCTCCTCCGCCACTGCCAGCAACCAACCGGCAGAGGCTTCAACCAGGATAGAAAATTCCCTGGCCTGGGATGCAGGAGGCTTCGTCCTGCAATTTGGAAAGCCACAGAAGAGCAACCCTAGCCCTGGTGTCAGACAAATCTGGATCCCCCCAGGCCCACCTACTGTGAGACTTTAGACAAATCGCTCTACCTCTCTGAGCCTCCAGTTCTTCTGCAAAGTCAAAGACACCTGAGGAAATGGTGAGGATAAACAAACAAACAAAAAAAAAAAAAGATGCAAGCCAGGCATGGTGGCACTTGTAACCCCAGCATTTGGAGGCTGAGACAGGAGGATCCCGGTTCGTGGACAGCCTCAGCTACTTAGTGAAGCCATATGCAATTCAGTGAGACCCTGTTTCCAGATAAAGAATAAAAAATAGGGCTGGGGGGGTGTAGCTCTGAGGTAGAATGCCCCTGGGTTCCATCCCCCAATTCTGAAAAACAAAAAAATTAGATGCGAAACTTCTACCATATAGTAGATACTTAATGAATGGTAACTGATCAAGAGCCGGGCATGGTGGTGCACACTTGTAATCCCAGAGCTTGGGAGGCTGAGACAGAGGATCACTCAGGTTCGAAGCCAGCCTCAGCTACTTAGTGAGGTCTCAGCAACTTAGTGAGACCCTGTTTCCAAATAAAGTATAAAATAGGTCTTGGAGGATAGCCCAGAGGTAGAAAGGCCCCTGGGTTCCACCCCCAGTACCTAAATAAATAAATAGTAATTGGCTATAATACTATCATTTCTATGACTATAAACTTGGGCAAGATCCTTCATGTCCTGAGCCTTAATCTTCCCATAGGTAAAATGAAGAGGCTGAACTAGGTGATCTCTAAAGGGACTTCCCAGTGAGAAGTAATAATACATGGGAATTAGTGCTCCACCTAAGAGATTAGAGAGAAATGGGAGATTTGATTAAAAAATAAAAAACTGAGTCAAGTAAGGGGATGAGCATGTGAAAAGATGGAGAAATCACATCTGCAACAAGAACAGCCAGTGCCAAGGCCCTGGGGTGGAAATGAGCTTAGCAAGTTCAAGTAGCTACAGGTGGTCAGTGCATCTGAAACACAGGAGCAAAGGAGAGGATGGTAGCAGGGAAGCAAGAGGGTGGATCATCCTCTAAGGGCCTCGAAGGCCACGGTAAGGACTCACATTTTGCTCTGTGTGAGATGGGATCATTTGTTAAAGGACTGTGAGCAGAGGAGGGACACAGTCACCAAGGCCTTGAAGGATTCCCCTGGCAGCTGTGATGTGTGACCACATCAAAAAAAAGTAAAGAAGCCGGGCGTGGTGGCGCATGCTTGTAACGCCCGCACTTGGAAGACAAAGACAGGAGGATCGCGCAGGTTCGAAGCCAGCCTCACTGGCTTAAGAGACCCTGTTTCCAAATAAAAAAGTATAAAAATAGGTCTGGGAGTGTAGCCCGGAGGTAGAAGGGTTTCCAGGAACCTCAGTACCACCAAAAAAAAAAAAAAAAAAAAAAGAAAGTAAATTAACTCCAATATATTTTACTTTGCAACAAATACAATCATCTTAACATGTCATCTCTCTTAAAAAAAAAAAAAAAAAAAAACCTCTTAAGAGACATTTTACATTGTTTACAGATCAAGTCTTCCAAACCTAGTGCATATCTTACGCTCATGGTCTATCTCGATTTGGTCTAGTCTCCTTGCAAAAGCCCACTAGCTACCATGCTGGGCAGCGTGGCCCTAGGGGGCAGGAGTGACAGCTGGAGGGTAGGTGAGGCGAAATGGGGCTCACTGCGGACCGGCACAGCAAGTGCTGGGATCTGGAATGGTGATGGGGGTGACTGAGGCAGGGACTGAGTGCCGGGCAGGTGTTTGCTGCTATTGTTTGGTCTTACTACTTACAAGTGATGAGTCACTGCAGACTGCAGCAGGCTCAGTGTCCAGGGCTAAGCCTCCGAAGCGGTGACCTTGCATCTGATCCCTTGGAGACCCAGCAGGGCAGCCCCTGGCCCAACAACAGAACTGGAGAGGGGGAGAGGAAGGAAGGGATGAGCTTGGGGTACCTGTCACCTCTGAAACAATCCGTGCCTGAGCAAGCACCGCCCTCCTGCCTGTGGATGCCACCAGGACTACAAGGACATGCCCCGCCCTCAGGCCCTAACCCCCACGATGGGGAGAGAAGAGGCTGGGGGAAAGACTGAGGATTGAGCCCTGAGTCCTGAGCCCAGCTTGGGAGCTGGACGCCAGGCCCGGTCTTCTTCAGTCCAGAAGCTCCATGTCACCCAGCCACCCTTTCTGTCTTCTCTGCACAGTGAAGAGCTGACACTGTGTGAGGTTCCAGGGACAGAGGCCAGCAGAGGAGACTCCTTGCCACCTAAGGAAAGAACTCCTTGCCCCACACATGTGTATATCTCTAGACACAGGCCACGCAGCCACACCAGCCTGGAGGGTCAGGTGGTATTTTATGGTGCTATGATGTGGATCTGGTTTGTCCCTCCAAAACTCATGGAATTTGATTCCCATTGCAATGAAACTGAAAAGTAGTGGGACCTTTAAGAGATGATTAGATTGTTAAGAGGGATTAATGCAGTCCTTTTTTTATGATCTTTGTTTTTTTGTTTGGTCAGTTGGTTGGAGTTTTTGTTAAAATATGTGTGTGTGTGTGTGTGTGTGTGTGTGTGTGTGTGTTACTAAGAATGGAATCCAGTGGCATTTTACCTCTGAGCTATACCCTCAGCCCTATTTTATTCTTTTATTTATTTTTGTGTGTATGTGGTACTGGGGATGGAACCCAGGGACCTTCTACCTCCAGGCTACACCACCAGAACTATTTTATTTTTTATTTGGAAACAGGGCCTCACTAAGTTGCTGAGGCTGGCTTCAAACCTGCAATCCTCCTGTCTCATCCTCCCAAGTACAGGGATTACAAGCATGTGTCACCAAGCCCAGTCTTGTTAAGAATTTTTTTATTGGTGCACTATAATATATATAATGGTGGGATTTGTTGTCACATCTTTGCACATTCACATAACATAATTCTGTCAATTTCATTCACCTGTACCTCTGATTTTCCCTCCCCTCCTCCCTCTCCCCGGGCCCCTTCCTCTAGCCTACCGGTCTGGTCTCCATTCTTGTCAATGCAATTCTTGCAGGAGAGTATTAGTTACCATGAGAATGTGTTGTTATAAAGCAAACCCAACCCCTCCTGTGTGTGTCTTCCATGCGTTCTATTTGCCTTTGCACTCTTCTGCCAAATTATGATGCATCTGTGTGGTCAGATACAGCTTCCTATATCTGAGATGTCCAGCCTCCAGAATTATGAGCTAGACAATTTCTTTCCCCTATAAATTAGCTAGTCTCAGGTGTTCTGTTATAACATCAGAAAACAGACTAAGATAATAATACCTAACACAGAACACTTGATAGTCTAAACACATTAGTAAAGACTAATTCATTTCACCCTTATTACCAAACCCACACAGATTCTAATGGAGCAGAAGGGATCAGCATGTGACCCAGGCAGCCTGGCCCCAGAGCCTGACCCGCCGTGCTCTCCTATTGCTCTGGTGAGAGTAGAAAGGTGCCACAGCCACTGTCATTCAGCACTGCCCAGCATCGCTCATGTGCCAGGCAGCAGGCTGGGCCCTGCCTTTTTTGGGCTTCCCACCGGGTACAAATTCCCTGTCACTTTTCTCCTGGGAATGGGGAACAGGGTTCTGGATGGATATGACCTCCTCCTACTTTTCCCACATTCACAGACTCCTATGAGCAGAATCCAGCCCATTCTCGTGGCCACGGGGACTGGGAAGATAACAAGGAGTGGGGAGGAGGGCTGAGCTGAGTTGGGGCTAACATCAGAGGCCAGATTCCCTGGACATTCCCTGAGACCTGAGACTGGCAAGAAGGGGAGCTTACTGGGGGTGATCTCAGGAACGCTTAGGAACAGCAGGGAGAGGGGGATGTGGAATTGTGCCACGGGGGAGGCTGATCTGTACTACAGTCACCCAAAGGCCTCGCCAGGCCCACAGGAGCCGGAATGGTCCTTCAGGAGACTCCCAGGTGGAAGCAAGGGGCACAGCCTCTAAATGCCTGTCCCTGCAACCGGTCAGACACTGGATGCAGGGAGCCCCAGGGAGGAGGCATAACTTTGAGCAAGACACTCCCTAACTTCCACAAGGCCCTTCCCCAAGAGGGATCAGCACAGACCACGCTCCCAGAAGCTGGGGAGTGAGCACCTTGGACTCCAAGTGGATTCTGGGCACCTACAACATCACGTACTACAGTCAGAAAGTGGGGACGACGGGGAGAGGCGACAAGAGACAGGCATCCCCAGCTAGACAACTCTTCCTCCCAGGAAGAGGAGCAACAGCGTGGCGACGACAGGAACGGCAAAGGCAAGCCAGGCGCTCACAGGCTGGGAGGTCTCAGCCACTAGAGGGCCATGGCCCAGCTGGGAGCCCTGTCTCCAAACTACTCACACACCCACCCCAGGGAACTCAGGTACAGCAGCAACAGGAGAACAGCCCACTCCACCTGAGGGTGGGACTCCAAGCCACGGCAGCCAGGCTCTCCTGAGGCCCCAGTGACATGGGAAGAGTTAGGAAGACTTAGCCTTGGAAGACCTGTTGCCCTAGGCCACCTCTTCTTTCTGCCCTGGCCCTGGATGCCCTACCCTGACCCTGGTCAGGGCCTGGAAATCTTCCCTCTCACCCTGACTCAATCTGGCCCCACTCCCACTCTCCTTCCATCTCTAGACCCCTCCATTTCTGTCTTGGCCCAAGTCTTTGCTGGCCATCCCTCTGTAGTCCCATTTCTTCTGGCCACCTCAGAGCCAGACTCTGCTCACTACCCACTTTTCTTGCTGTCAGCCTGGGCAGGACAGAGGGTAGGGAGGGAAAGAGGCTCTCTGGGGCCTACCGCAGTAGTCTGCAAGCTCACCCACCCATACCTCTGAGCCTGCTCAGTGTCTGTTCTACCTAGATGGCAGCTACCCCAACCATACCTTGTTCCTGGGACCAGAAAACCAGCCTGTTTATCTAGTACAGCCATGTGGAGAAGTTCTGCAGCAATGCAACTTTATCTCTCTGAAAGCTTGGTTCTGGCAGGGGCCAGCAGCCCTCAGCAGCACAGGCAGCAAAGCCCTGCCTCCTGGTGACTACTCTGCCATCCTCCACAGCTGGGGGTGAGGGTCATAGGCCTGGTCCTGCAGGGGTAGGGGCATCATGCAAGATTTCCCACCACCCTGGCCCTCCATGGTCCCCAAGCCAGGCAACCACTGTCAACCCATGGCCAAGACAAGCCCCTTCTGCATCCCTCCATACATCTGTTCCACAAGGAGACTCCCTGCAAACCAGGTGGGAAGAAACAAATATGTACACAAAGGGGTCACAGGAATATAAACACTCCCCAGCATACTCACTCAATAACCATAACCGAACTGGTAGCTGCATCAGGCATCAGTCAGCAGATGAATGGACGGATACATAGATGGATAGTTGGGTAGATGAATGGATACATGAGTGGGTATATGGGTGGGTGGGATGGAAGAATGGATGGATAGATTGGTAAGTGGGTGGGTGGGTGGGTAGATGGATGGATGGATGGATGGTAGGTAGATGGGTGGGTGGGTGGGTGGGTAGATGGATGGATGGATAGGTAGGTAGATGGGTGGATGGATAGATTGGTGGGCGGGCGGATAGATGAGTAGACAGACTCATGGCTTCCCAATTAGCATAGCCCCAAATGCAAGATTTTGTCTTTCCTTTGTCTCACCCAGGAAATCCCCTTTTCTAAGTTTATTTATTCTCCAAAAACAGACTGAAGTGCCAGGCACCTTCCTTGGCTGCTGAATTTTGAGTATTCTTTTTATTCTTCTCTGCCCCTTTCCCTCCACAATAGGGTGAGGGGCCGAAGTCATGGGCATAGGCTGGGTACACAGACATTGGTGGGCAGCCAGGAGCTGAGAAGCCCACCTGGCTGAGGCTCTGTGAGCTGCCCATCTTAAGAAAAGCACAGAGAGGGCCAGGCAAGGTGCACATCTCTCCTGTTGCCCCCAATAGAGTTAGGGAAGCCACAGGGAGTGTTTTAGGACTGCCTCGTCAGGAAAAGAGTACAGAATGTGCTTTTCTCCATGCTAGGAGCCTCTACCCTGAGACTGATCTTAGCTTCTGAGAAGAACCAGAAAAACAGGGCTTGAGTTACACAAAACAGCTGGAGGGGTCAGGACCTGAGCTGTGGAGAGGTGATAGAGAAGATACAACCGGGAGCCCCCAGAGGAAGTTCTGCGGTAGGCCTGGCTGGATGACTCCATCCTCCCTAGCTTCCGTCTACTGGAGATTACCAGGGAAAGAAAGACACCAGCACAGTGATGTCCTCCAACCGCCCCACCTCAGCCATGGAGGGAACCCTGGACTTTCTGGGCAGATACTCACTGGGTGCCCAAGGTGGCTGGCAGGTAGGAACAGGTTGCAAGAATCGCAGGAAGACTAACTGTTTCCCCAAACTCCCCCGAGTCGTTTCAGAGTTGTGAAAATTAAATATAGTACCGTATGAAATGCTTACAAACAGTAAGCAGTCAGTGCATATTATCTATTAGTACCTAGGATAGCGCAAAGCAGGCACTAATAATTGAATGAATGAATGAACGAAGATGCTCCCATTCAACTCCTCTAGCTCACATGCTGGAGGACAAGAATCAACATCGCCTTTGTAGCTGGAAGATGCTCTTGTTAAGCTCCTCCCCGACCCAGGAGCTTTGCACTCGCTCTTGCCCTCTGCAAGGAGAGATTCCCCACATAGTTTCACATGGTTCATTCCCTCACTTGATTCAGATCTGCAGCTTGAAATAAACTAGACATGATGGTGCACACCTGTAATCCCAGTACTTGGGAGGCTGAGGCAGGAGGATTGCAGATTCAAGACCAGCCTCAATAAGAGTGAGACTCTCGGTAACCCGGCAAGACCCTGTTTCAGAATTTAAGAAGTATAAAGGGCTGAAGGTGTAGCTCAGAGGTAGAAAATTCCTGGGTTCGATCCCCAGTACTATAAAAAAAAGGGCCCTGCCCATCACCTGCTGGTAGAACTCCCCATTCCCAAAGTTATATCCCTTCCCTCCCCATTCCCAAAGCTGTCTCCCCTTCCCCGATGAGGGTTCCTCACCTAGCCCAATACACATGCACACACACGTACCCAGGCGATCCCGCCCTGGTAATCCTGTGCCCCCTCCTACCCAGGGCTAGGGCTAGAGCCAACAGGCCTGCTCTGGCCTGGCAGATGGGCTCCCTCTATGCTGATGGCCATCAGGACCCATATATAACATAAGGGTCCGCCCACGCCATCCAAAAGGCCATGCTCTGTCCCCACTCCATTAGCCTTGGCAAGGACCATGGTACCACGCAAACAGTAGGGTCCAGTGAGCCATGATTTAAGAATCTTTGCCCCATCACTTAAGAAAAACTTACTTTTTTTGAGGGTGGGGCATACTGGAGATTGAACCCAGGGGCATCCTACCTCTGAGCTACATCCCCAGCCCTTTTATTTTTTGCTTTGAAACATGGTCTTGCTAGGTTGCTGAAAGGCTCACTACACTGCTATGGCTGTCCTCAAACCTGCAATCCTCCTATGTCATCCTCCCACGTAATAGGACTATGAATGCGTGCCAGCACACCCAGCAGAGGAAACAAACACTTTTATTAAGCATTTCCTGTGTGCCAGCCACTGGCTCTCACAGCTGAGCTCATTTCACTCTTACCACAACCAAGTAAAATGAATGTTATACTTATTTGACCTCCAGCTGAGATAGAATAAACTGGCTAAGTACTTGGGTTTGGAAAGGAGAGAGAGAGCTAGGTTCCAAATCTGGGCTCCTCTACTCATTGGCTGTGTGACCTTGGGCAAGTTGCTGCAGTTCCCTGAGCCTTTGCTTCCTCTTCCATAATCCAGAGATAAGAAAGCCCCTGCCTTCTTGGGCCCTTGCAAGGATTAAGCAGATAATGGATGCCAGGCATGCAGCCCTCTATCAAGGTCGGGGCATGCCCTTCCCTCCTTATCTCACCAAGGTTTGCAGGTGGGACTGCTCTGCCCCACAGTTCCAGGCACAGGGCTGGGCACTGCCAGAGATGGAAGATTCTTGCTGAGTAGATCTTCCCCATTCCTCTCCCAGGCACTGACTGCACGGAGCGCTCCCTCTCCTGCAGCATCTGAGCAGGGGACTTCTGCTGGGCAGCACCAGGCAGAAGGTGCTCTGGAGAGCAGCACCCTGCCTCATCTCCCTGTCCCGACAGACCTACACTGAACCCCGGGCCTCCCTTCCTACCTAGAAAGCATGGCTGGCACCCTGGCTTCACCGAGACCAGGGCCATCTAAGGGCCCAGCAGTCACTCACCCCAGTGTTTAGCTCCCTGGCCTCATCATTGGCTGACAGACACCCCCACTCACATCGCCTGCTCAAATCGCCCCTCCAGCATCCCAGGCTCCAGTCTGCCTACTACCCTACCCTGTGACTGCTGATCACCTGCCCACGGAGGTCGCTGTCACCAGAGACCGCAGCCCCTGCCACACTACCCAGGCCTCCGCGGGGCCCTGAGGCCTGGCAGGAAAACCACGGAGGCGCTTTGACGTTAATCAACGATACTCATAAATAAGTATGTGTAAATCATATGCAAACCAGGTAGCAATTTACATCATTCACTGCTGACTCAGCATCTCCAGGCACCCGGGAGGCTGCCCGTCTGCAGCTCGGGAGGCTGGGGACAAGAGTCCTCGGAGCATCCGGGGGCCACTGAACAATCTCAGGTTCCTCATCTGAGATTCTAAAACTTTCAAGTTGGAAATACTGATCGCTATTTCCTGACTGCCTACTATGTGCAAGGGTTCTCCTATACATGAGCCACTGCAAGTAGTAAATGAAATAACATGTAAAGTACATGGAATGGTACCTGGTAGTAAGTACTATATATATATATACACCATTGTTTATATATACACTATATATATAGTATATGTATATATATGCACTATTGCATATATACATGCACTACTGTTACATCATCTCATTTAACTCTGGCAATAACAGCAATAATCATTAGTGTATCTAATGGTGATCATCACTCTCACTTTTCGGCTGCTGCCAACAGCAGCTCTCCATGTGTCACAGGGAGTGCTGGTCCCCCCACATCCCTCCAGGCCCTACCATTTCCATGCACTCCAGCCTGACTCCCAAATGCCTGCAACTGCAGCTCTGCCTGAGGGCTTCTTCTGGTCTCCAGGAGCTGCGCTGCCCTCCCAAGGCAGGCCTGAAGTGTTGGAGATTTAACCCCAGCCCAGAATGATTGATATGTGGGTACACAGATGACCCAGATCCCATAAAGGATTCAACTACAAGTGGGCTAACTTGCAGGCGTGCGTTTCATCCTGGCGCCCAATGGTCCTCGGTGGAAGAGCTGCCCACAGAGGTGACTTGAACCTGCTCCATGAGGCTTCCCCTGTTGCCCTTCCTTCCATCCCCATCGCACCTGCCTACTCCCCACCAGCCTTTCCTGGAACACACTGAAATCCTTATCTCAGGGTCTGCTTCTGGGGAAACCTGAGCTGAGACACCTTATGTATCTCATGCTATTTTTACAACAATCCTAAGAATTTGCCCTGGTGAGGATATCAGACTCCCAGCCAGATTCTGCAAAGCTCTACCAGATCTAGCCTCACTTCCTCATGGGTCACGTGCCCTCTCCTCTACCACTGTGCTCCAAGCAACACCGACCTCCTCCTGTTCCTTGCACACGTCAGGACCCCTCAATGCTCTTACTGACTTTCTGACTAGAGACACTCTTTCTAAGGCTCACTGCATGGCTGGCTCTTCTCATCTTGCAAGTCCCAGGTCAAACATCACATTCTCAAAGAGGCCGTTCTCAACCACTGAATCCAGGCCCTCCCATCACACTGTCATACCTGGTGCTACAGTCTGTAGGTATCTTGTTTGTGAATTTGTTTACTTGCTTACTATCTGATTCTCTTCTCTCTTCTAGAATGTATGTTCCCAAGAACAGGATCCTTGTCTTCTGTGTTCACCGTTATACCCCCAATGCCTGGCCCAAAACAGGTAATCAAAAACATTATGTTGAAATGAAAAGATAAAATATTTGCATGCTTGGTTAACAATGTTGAACTGGAAAGACTAAATATTTGGATCTCTGGTTAACATTGAGGAAACTGCAGCTTAGAGTGTCAAAGCAAATTGCCCATGGTCACGCAGCTGGCAAGGGGCCGAGCCTACACTCAAAATTTGGACTTCCTGGCTCCAAGCCCATGAGCTGCTGTGGAATTCAGTTTTCATTTATAGATGGAGACACCGAAGCTCTGGGAAGTCCGCTAGGAGATAGCGCAGGGACTCACGTGCAGGTTCCTAACTATAAGACCAGTGCCCCTCCCGCTGTGCACTAGACACCTCCTAAGCATCTCCAAGTCACTGATGAATACAGAAACCCTCCTGTGACATTCCTGAGAGGCCAAGCTCATAATCAAAATCAGCTATGCTGTCTCTACTTAAACTCTTCTGGAGACAGGAGTATACTCTGTGACAAGGTGGCCCTTACAGTGCTAAACCTGAACGATGGCCCCTAAAATGTCCCTGGCTTGGCCTGAAGTATGCTTGTTGGGTCACACAGAGCTTACTCACTCCCTGGGACCCAGGACAGTCCCACAGACACCCAGAAACAGAAGATGCAATCTAAGTGTCTGCTAGTAGTGGATTGGCTAAGTAAACTACAGTACGTAGACACAATTGGAGATTATACTGTACAGCTATCCAAGGGTAAAAGGGATGAGGCGGGTTGTTATTTTTGTTTTTGTTCTATATTACCGAGGATTGACCCAGGACCTTGTGCATGTTACGCAAGCACTCCACCACTAAGCTACCTCCCCAGCCCTTTTTTAAAAATTTTTATCTTAAGCCGGGCATGGTGGCACACGCTTGTAATCCCAGCATTTGGGAGGCTGAGACCGGAGGATCGCCATTCGCAGACAGCCTCAGCTACTCAGTGAGGCCCTCTGCAACTCAGTGAGACCCAGTTTCAAAATAAAGAATTAAAAATAGGGCAGAGGGTATAACTCAGAGGTCAAATGCCCCTGGGTTCCATCCCTTGACCCGTAAAAAAAAAGAAAAAAAAAAAATTTATCTTGAAATAGGGTCTCACTAAGTTGCCCAGACCAGTCTCAAGTTGTTCATCCTCCTGTCTCAGCCTCCTGAATAGATAGGATTCCAACCATGCACCACCATGCCCAGCAATGAGTTCTATTTTAAAAATCAGATAGTCGGGCGTGGTGGCTCATGCTTGTAATCCCAGTACTTGGGAGGCTGAGACAGGTGGATCACGCGTGTTCAAAGCCAGTCTCAGCTACTTAGGCTCTCAGCAACTTAGTGAGATCCTGTTTCCAAACAAAATATAAAATAGGTCTGGGAGTGTAGCTCAGAAGTAGAAGGCCCCAGGTTCCACTTAAAAACAGATAAGGTATCCAAGATACAGTTAGTTTTTAAAGACAAATTTAAAGATACTACTTGTAGATGGGCATGGTGGTACATGACTATAATCCCAGCACTTGGGTGGTTGAGACAGGCAGATCGCAGGCTCCAGGACAGCCTCAAAAACATAGGTGAGATTCTCAGCAACCTAGCAAGACTCTGTTTCAAACCAACAACAACAAAAAAAAAAAAAAAAAAATTTTTTTAAGGGGTGGGGGAGCTGGGTATGGTGGTGCATGCTTGTAGTCCCAGCATTTGGAAGGCTAAGACAGGAGGATTGCCATTCGCAGACAGCCTTGGCTACTTAGTAAGGCCCTTTGCAACTCAGTGAGATCCTGTTTCAAAATAAGAATAAAAAATAGGGTGTAGCTCGGAGATAGAATGCCCCTGGGTTCAACCACCAGTACTCAAAAAAAAAAAGCTGGGGATGTAGTTTGAAGGTAGAATGCCCCTGGGTTCAATCCCCAATACAAGAAATAAATTTAAGCCGGGCGTGGTGGTGCACGCTTGTAATCCCAGCATTTGGACGGCTGAGACAGGAGGACCACTGTTCGCAGACAGCCTCAGCTACTTAGTGGAGCCCTTTGCAACTCAGTGAGACCCTATTTCTAGATAAAGAATAAAAAACAGGGCTGGGGGTATAGCTCAGAGGTAGAATGTCCCTGGGTCCCATCCCCAGTACCACAAAAAATAAATAAATAAAATAGGGTGGGGGTGTAGCTCAGAGGTAGAATATCTTTGGTTTTAATCCCTAGTACAGCAACAAAAAATCTGGGAAGAAATAGTCAATAGGAGCTATGATGAGGCAGAGAAGTGGATGGGGGACTGACTTCCACTTTCTATTTCAGATATTTCTGGAGTAAGGAATGTTTACATGTGAGCTTAGGTTGCTTTTATCAGCAACAAAAACAATAAAGGTATTCCTATCTGGTACAGTGAAAGCCACAGAAGCAGAGATTGTGTCCCTGGAACACTCACTCCTAGCTGCCTCCCCTCGGTGCCCCCCCCCGAGGGGCCAGTGTCCTGACTCTGTCCAGGCAGCAGGCCAGCCTGGCCAATGAGAGCAGTTTGCTCTGGCCATACCGGGTGTATCGATAATGAATGCCTCACCTGTTTCCTCCCAGCCAGGACCCCACAGCTCTTCCAGTGTGGCTGAGCCAGGCCTCTGTTCTGGCCTACCCTCAGCTAAGGGTCCTGACATGTGCCCTGACACAGTGCTCCTTTCCAGGCTGTAGTCCCATCCCCACAGCCCACAGAGAGGCTATCAAGTCTGGATTCATGGCTGACCCCGGCCTTCCCTGCTCTTCCCTGCTCCTGGCAGCCAGGCATCTTCATCTTGCTCCTAATTAAGAATGCTGGCCCTTGTCTTGGATGCTCTGGGCCCATTTCCCAGACCCTTTGGCTACAGTGAACCAATCAGGTGGGAATAAGAAGATATGCCCTCTCCTCTGAGATTGGAAGCCAGCGTCTACAGAGTCCTCCGCTCATCCTCCTTTTAAACAAAGAAGGAACTGAGATCACAGGGCACAGCCATGTGGTCATTCACAGGCATTCTTTATAGGCATATCCAGGAGTTGAGCTGGGTGCTGGGGACAGAGATGAAACAGAGCCAGTCCCTGAGCCCAGGAGCTCACGGTCCCACGGGAGAGATAAACACGCAGAGTTACTGAGAACAGGGGCCTGTAAATGCTAAGGCACACACAGACTGGGGAAGCAGGGCAAAGGCGTGGCTTGGTGCAGAGAGGGCAACTTCCCAGAGCCAGGGGCCCTTGAGCTGGAACCTGAAGGACGTGAACAGAACCGGGGAAGAAAGGGCATTCCAAGGAGAGGAAGAGCGTGTGCATAGGCAGGGAGTCGGGCAGGGCCTGCTGTGCTTGGGAGAACAGATCTGAGTGCTGCTGAATTCAAAGGGAGTAGAGGCAGGACCACCATGGCTTTGAACATAGTAGGAGCAGCGGAAGGCTGCTCAGGAGCTGAGTGACACGTCTGACTTGTGTCTTAGTGGGAGCACTGTCACATGAGTCAACTACCTGGAGGTAGGACTAGAGGAAGGCAGAATCAGCTATACCACTCACTGGTCACTGGATTTTTGTGTGTGTATGTGGTACTGGGGGTTGAACACAGGGACATTCTACCTACGAGCTACACCCAAAACCCTATTTTTATTTTTTTTATCCTGAAACAGAGTCTCGCAGGGTTAATGGGAGTCTCACTACTTGCTGAGGCTGTCCTCGAACCTATGATCCTCTTAAACCTTTCGTGTCCTGGGATTACAAGTGTGCGCCACCATGCCTGGCTATCACTGGGTTTTATTGACTTCATGCTGCCCCATGCTTTCCTTTGACTTTGGAGCCTCTGGGGTGCCGGCTCTGACTATCCCTTGTGCCTAGAACAACCTGGCCAATGAGTCTACAAATAAAGGTAAACTGAGGCACTCCACCTCAGAGCCCTCCCCTAGCAGAAAGGAGAGCAGGGATGGATGTGAGCCCTGTATACACTCTGTTCTCAGCCACAAACCAGAGTTGAGACTTGAGGGTGATTTTATCTGCAATGACAAGTCCATCCCTAGGCTCAGACAGGTATTGTTCCAGACCCAGCAGACGTCCTCAAGTCAGACACATGTCCAAAGCTCAAACAGACATTGCCCCCAGGCCAGGAAGATGTTGCACCAGGCCCAGACAGATGTTGTGCCAGGTTTAAACACATGTCCTGAGCCCAGACAGAAGCTGTCCCGGGGCCAGATCATGCGCTGGGCTCAGCCAGGTGTCCCAGTCTCAAACAGATGTTGTCTCCGGCCCAGGCAGATGCTACCCTAAGCTCAGACAGATGTCCGCCACCAGAGATATATAAAGATGCTGAGAGGTCCCTGAGAAAATATAATTCCTAAATCCTCCTTCACTACTTTACCCTCCACCTGCTGCCCCGGAGAACCCTTAGGAAGCCAGCACTGAGCCCAGCCAACTATCCCCCGACCCTCCCATCTCAGAGAAACCAAGGAGATAGATCACTCTGTTCCTCCCCAACTCCAAGCAGCTGCTGCAGGGCAAGGGACACACAGCGTGGTGATGAACAAGGCCCAGGTACACGAGTGCATGGTACCTGGGCCATCTAGGAATACCACCCATTAAGTCCCACCTCAAACTCCACACTCCAGAATTAGAGGGGAAGGGAAGGTCCTGTGAGCTCATCCACACTTGGGGAACACCACTCCGGGTCCCTTGAAGGTAATTGCTGGGCTGCATTAAACTAGGTGGAAAGAGGGATCCGAAGGCTGGCAGAGGATGAACAAGAGGTAGGGAGAGGGTCCCATTCATTAGCTCAATACTAGCTGGAAGAATAGCCTTCCTTCCCCAGGAGCCCATCACAGGGGCCTCTGGGGTCTTAAAAGAAAAAGAGCATCCCCTCATGGCCACAGAGCTCCCACCAGGAAGCAGAGTTGTGTGTGCTGGCACTGAGCAGAAGTGGGATTTCTAGAACTTTGGGGGATGGATGGAAAAGGTAGTCACTATACCTGGGATGGGGGAGTGAGAAGTATTTGTAGTTAAAGCCAGAACCCTCCCTCGAGGAAAGGCCACTGGCAGCCAGTTCATGAATATGTAAATCAACCCTGAGCCACACCCCCCAGCAAATGCGGGCTGGGAAGCCCATCGTTTCTAGATTCTTGCCCTCTAGAGTTGAGGGAGATGAGATGTGCTCTCACATATGATAAAACGGTATCCCCAAAACAAAAGTCATTAGAACCCCTCTCGAATGGAAACACTGTCTGACACAATCGCAAACACTAATGCACACGTGCATGAATACAAACCAAGCCCAAGCACCCTAACACAAGCACACAAATACTTACTCCTGAGCACCTACAAAATAAACACACAAGTTCATTCACATATGCTGACACAGTCACTATATATACAGTCACACCAAGCCATCACACACAAACGCAAGGGAAGCCCCTTCCCTCCCTCCCACCCTACCCAAGCTGCCTAACCCCCACATTTAATTGGACCTCAAACTCAACCCCAGGCCTAAGAAGTCTCCTCAGTCTTCTAACAATGATGACAAGGATGATCACTCTCCGCTCTCATCCCACCCCATAGTGGTGAGTTTTGCAGCAATCTAGATAAAAGTGTGTTTTGAAGAAAAAAGAAAAGAAAGAAAGAAACTAAAGCCTCGCCCAGCCTTTCAGAGTGATTAATCCCCGCTAATGATTTACCGATTTGCAGAGAGCGTGTTCTGCATAACCGGATTGTGGGCATTAATACCAGTTCACAGGTTCTCATTCTGCTAAAAATGAAAGTAAATTTCAAGAACAATTGACTACTCCAATTTGAACAGTCTACTGATATACTAGGAAGACCCCCCACTCCCACCTAGGCCTAGGGGCTGAGATGGGGGAACTGCAAGAAAGATTTTTCCCAAAGGCATATTTCACCTTCTATCCCTTCTTCCCCTCACCAAAACCAGGAGACAGGGAACCTGAGATTAAATAAGTGAGACTACTTCTTTCTCCTCTACCAAAGGCAGTATTCCCCACACATCTCCTCTGTCCTTGGCTCTGGGGAGCACAGGAAAGACAGAAGAGGTACCAGAGACCTATAAGGGATGAGTTTTGGGGAAAGAGATGAGGCTTGACAGCTCAGAACCGTGACTACAGCCATGAATGGTGAGCTTTCAGAAGGTGATGAGCACTACACATCTGTCAAGCAGACACCCACCCACACCACGGCAGCAGGTGAACAGGATGATACACACATGCGAACACACACACACACATACACACACACACGAAACCAGGTGGGAGCCTGGACCCTGCTAGACTCTTCCAGCCCAAATCACAGCCCAGCCCAGAACTAGCAGGGAAGCAAGTCCCACTGAGCATGACTGCTCCTGACACCAGTGGGCAAGAACTACTTGGGGGAGGGAGCAGGCAGGTTCTGCTCCCAGGTACCTACACGGCCTGGGTAGAAGGTGGAGCAACCAAGTCACACTTTCTCTTTCCAAGCTTCCATCTGGGCAGTTATGTCCTCCCACCATCTCAAGCAGCCCAAGAGGAGCCATCCTGCCCAGTTTACAAAGGAAGATATTGAGAGTCACAGAGCTTAGGACACTGAGATTGGCCTGAGGTCATCCAGCAGGCAGGGCCCAGATGAAACCAAGGACCCTTGACTCCCAAGCCAGCCCCTTTAAAAAACACAAGATGTGGGGCAAAAGGAGGAGACCGGCAGAAGGGACAGGAGTGGGCCGTGAGTACCTGGCCCAGCCAGGCAGCCTCAGGGAAAGACTCAAAGCCCACACATGCGGGAGGACGCCCTAAACTCACTCCCCCACATTCCTCCCATCCCTCCTCTCTTTACTTCTTCCCGGCATTCCTGACTTGCGAGGATGCCAGGCGGCTTTCCCTCAGCTCTGAAAAGCTTGGTCCCAGCCACAGAAGGCCCTCTGCACTTCCAGGACTCCTGACCAAGAAGAGAGTGGCCGGGCTCAGAGACCAAAAGGGGAAGCAGCCGGACCCAGAGGCCTCCCAGAGACACTGAGCAGGACGGCGCCTCATTCTCCTCTCCAAACCTGTGCCCTATGGCATTGTGCAGACCCCTGCCCAGGATAGGGGAGTGGACGTCACAGAGCACATGTGGCCACCGCCAGGGTGACAGCCACAGCCTGGTGAGTGTGGTTGTGTTCTAGAGGCTGCGGCTGCACCTCCCAGGAGGAGCTCTGTGTTTGTGACCTGCTGCTTTGCAGACAGAATGTAGGGGGCTGAAGCTGCTGCTCCTCCCTGCAGAGCCTACCCCACCCCCCTCACCGCCCCCTCCCATTCAGAGACCCCCCACAGTGAGGGCCCCATCTGCTGGAGGCTCGGTGACCTGTGTCAAATGAGCAGGCGCTCGGTCACACTCCAGAGCCTGGAGGAGCTGCTGGCTCTGGGAAAGCCAAGCAGCTCCTGCCTGGGGGCGGGCTGGGCCCGGGCCCCTGCTGGGAAGGAAGGATCCGGAGCCTGAGAATGGCAGCCGCCTGGCTGGGAGCTGCCCTTCACAGACGGAGAAGGGGGTGGACATGAAAAGAAAGGGCTTCCCAGTCTTCTTGGGTCTAGTACTGCCACCAAACCACGAGGACCAAACTCTGGCCTAAGAACAGCCCCTTCCTGCTTTCTGATCCCTTGGGTAGATCTGTTAGTTCTTTCAGGGTACGGGCTGTCTGTGTGCCTTCGGAATGTGTGGGGTGGGCCTCTTTGTATTGTGCATCTGGTGGCAGAGGGTGCAGAGCCGGCTGTGCGCTATGGTGTGTGAATACAAAGGTGTGCCTATTTGTGTAATAATGTGATTTGCCAGCTGACAGTCTCCGTGTATGTGACCCATGGGCCAAAAGGTCTCTTGGATCTCAGGGTCAGTGAAGGAATGCCTGCGTTGGCCTACTTCAGCCCATGCGTGGGTTCTGTTTGTCCTGGTTTAGACCACATTGCCTGTATTTGTCATTTGGTGTTGCTTTGTGTAACTCTGAAAATTCAGTCTAATGATGCTAGTCCATGTGTTCCCAGTATG
This sequence comes from Muscardinus avellanarius, assembly GCF_963383645.1. NCBI lineage: Eukaryota > Metazoa > Chordata > Mammalia > Rodentia > Gliridae > Muscardinus > Muscardinus avellanarius. The sequence continues at coordinate 31,591,311 of NC_137788.1, read as the reverse complement.
AGTCCCTGTGCTAAACTGCACATCTGTATCTGTGTCATGTGTGTGTGTGAACTCACATCTGTTGGCTATTCCCTCACCATTCTGGCTCTATCAGCTCAGGTGGGTATCAGACTTCCATGGGTACACCTGTGGCTGGGTATTGTGGTACAAGAAAGAGCTCTCCCGGGGTCGGTGAAAGTGATGCTCCTGCAAAGAGGGGCTGCTCAGCTTCAGGTGTCTACCAGTGGTCACCCCACAGCCCGCAGCATCCCCCCACACAATTTCCAGGACCAAGAGTGAGGAGGATGTTAAGACTTTCTGGAAGAAACTGAATTCCCAAAGCCTGGTGACTCAAAACCAAATCCATTTCATTGTAGAGGTCTAAAATGTCCAAAGCAAAGAAAGGAAATTTACCTTTCTGAGTTCACGCTGTTGCTCACCCCACGGCGGTGTCTAACGTGTAAAAGACACTTGAGTTACCAGTTTGTCACATCCTTGGAGCCTCAGAGGCATCCTGAGCTGGAGGTATTTCTGTTCCCATTTTAAGATAGAGAAACTGAGCCTCCGAGAGGCAAAGTAATGCATACAAAGTCACAGGCTGCTAATGGGAGTGATGGGATTGGAACATGTTTTCTGGGCAACAAGGCTGTAACCCAGGAGCTTGGCTACTCCTCCACTGCAGACACCCCTCTACTCAGCACAGACCTGGAAACACAGCTTCCGGAGGGCCAGCTGGCCCTGGCCTGCCCCTAAGAACTGCCAGTGATAGGGCTGTGGGCCCTCAGCGCCCTGACTGCCATGCTGCTGCCTACCCTCCCCCATCCCACAGCAGTGGGGAGAAGTGGGGGCACACAGGTCCTGTGCCCCTGCACAAATCAGTTTCCCCATCTGCACACGGAGGACGGTAATCTCAGTGCCCTCTCATGAGGCTGAGAGGCACAAGCAAAAGGATGACATAAAAGCACTTTTTAGGGCCCCACGCCCATTGGTCATTGCTCTCCCAGCCTCTGGACATCTCAGCACCTGTCCACTGTCCAGACCCTTAACATCCTCCCCGGGACAAAGTCTACGATCACAGACCATTAGAAGGGCATGAAAGGTCAGCTGGTCCAAACCTCCATATCGTACTCTACAGATGAGAAAACTGAGATTCAGCTAGAGACAGGGAGTTACTCACCCACCTAAACGCAACTTTGGAGCGATGTTCACTCCCAGTGTCTCATACACATCTGCTTCCTTTAGTGACACAGGTAGGCTGCCTATGATACTGTTATTCCCAATTTACAGGAAGGAAAACCAAAGACCAGAGAGAATGGACCACAGTGGCAGTTGCAGGTTAGAAACCCAAACTTCCAGTGTGACACCAGGCTTCACTGCAGAGACTCCCAGCCTTAGTCCCACCTCCTGGGTCTGGGAGAAAGTCCAGGGATCAGAGTAGACCAGGAAGACCTGGGTTGCCTCAAAGTGACACCTCCTGGGCCAGAATCCAAAAAAGCTCAGCATCTCTAGCTGGGCTCAGACAGAAACTAGAATGGGACCTATAGGAGCCTGCTCAGAACAGTGGCCAGACAAAGACTCTTTCCCACTCTTTCCCATGAGGATTAGTGAGAGGCTGGGTTTGGGGCATTCATGACCCAGAGGAGCACAGTCTATGACTACCGTGACTCTTCTCAATGTTGTCCCGGACACCCAAGGATCATCCCCGCAGCAGCTGCCACCCAAGCCCCCATCACCTTTCTTCATTCCACTGTACTCACTTGCCCAGTAGAGGTCTAGCTAGGCCCCCAGTTTAGCCTGTGATCAGGGCCCCAGGGCCCTGGGATCTATAAATCCATGGGAGGTAAGATCAGGAGCAGAAAAGGTGACTGGCAGTGGTCTCCTGGGACCCAAGCCTGTGTTGGGAGATGCGCAGAAGCTACAGCTCAGGCGCTGGTGTGGGGCCCAACATGGGGAAGGGGACACAGAGGAGCTGCAGCTGAGGTCCTACTCCACTCAGGAGCCTTTGGGGAGTCCTCAAAGAACTGCAAGGAAGAGAAGGTGGGATGAGGAGGTGGCCGGATTCCACTACACACCATCACAAAAACTCCTCAATCGCAGCTACATTTCAGCAGCCCGGGCAAGTCCGGGTGAGCTCTCGCCCAGGGATCTACGAGGCTGGACAGCTCCCCGCCGGCAGGCTGCATTTCTGAAAGACCCGCTGCCCTTCCCGGAGTCCATACCGTCCATACCGCTCCTTTACTAAAGCAAGTTTCTCCCGGGCGTGACCCCGCGGTGACCGCCGCCAAAGAGCCATTCATGCTGAAAGAAGGGGCGACAAGGCCACAGCAGCGCAGGACTGGGCCCAGTGCCCATCATCCCGGCTGATGGCGTTTTCCCCGGAGCCACAGTTTCCACCTCAAGGTCCTCTGGGTTCCGGAACCCCATAGAGCGGCGGGATTGCTGCAGCTTGAGTCTCGGTGTAGAACCGCTGCCGCCCGCCGTCCTGGCGCGGAGCCGCCCGCGCGGTACTCACCTGGCCTCGGGGTCCGGGAAAAGGACGAGTGCCGGCCGGCGGCGGGAAGCCCCAGCGGGTCGGACTCTGCAGGCACCCGGCGTACTT
>NC_137788.1:31454533-31588533 GCF_963383645.1 Muscardinus avellanarius | reverse complement strand
TCAGGGCCGCAGAGGTCCGCGCGGTTGTGACGAAGAGTCTAGAGGGAGCAGAGGGGAAATCGAGACGGGCCCGGCAGGTGCACAGAGAAGCCCTCGGCGCAAGCTGGAAGCCGCGGGAGGCGAGGCGGCAGCGGTGAGCAGCGGCGCCAGGACCGAGCCGGGAACCCGCGCCGCCTGGCGCTCGCTCGCCGCCGCCGAGCCCCGCGGGGGTGCTGGCCCGCGGGCAGCGGCACTGCGGAGGGACGAGCGCGGGGCTGAGCCGCTTCTCGGAGCCCGAGCGCCTCCCGGAGCCCGCAGTCCCCGCCGCCCCGGTAGGATGCGGGCGAGAATTCCTTCCGCCGGGGTGGAAGGCGGGACCGGCCGGGCTCCGAGTCTCCGGCGCTGGGGGAGAGCGGGGCCCCCGCAGCCAGGACGAGAGGGGGTGCGGTCCCAGAGCCACCCCCGCGCCACTCCCCACGTGGCGGCCGCGCCCCCGGGGCGTGAATGTGTACGCGGACGGTAGGGGGGCTGTGAATGAAGCCCCGGCGGCCAATCAGCGCGGCCAGCGCGCGGGACCCCGGGAGCGAGGCCCAATGGAGAGCTCCGGGCGGCCGGGCCGGGCGGCGAGCGGGCGCGGGGGGCGGGGGCCGAGGCCGGGGGGCGGGAGGCGGCTCCGCGGGCAGCCAATGGGCGGCGGGCGGGGTGGGGCTCCGGAGCGCCGAGCGGGTCGGGGCTTTAAGCCGGCGGAGCGCGGCGGTGGGGCCCGCAGACGGAGCGGAGCGGCGGCGCGGCGCGGGGCGCGGGGCGCGGGGCGGCATGGCCACCACCGCGCAGTACCTGCCGCGGGGCCCCGGCGGTGGAGCCGGGGGCACCGGGCCGCTCATGCATCCGGACGCCGCGGCGGCGGCGGCGGCGGCGGCAGCGGCGGCGGCCGCCGAGCGGTTGCACGCCGGGGCCGCGTACCGCGAAGTGCAGAAGCTGATGCACCACGAGTGGCTGGGCGCGGGCGCGGGCCACCCCGTGGGCCTAGCGCACCCCCAGTGGCTCCCCACGGGCGGCGGCGGCGGCGGCGGCGGCGACTGGGCCGGCGGCCCGCACCTGGAACACGGCAAGGCGGGCGGCGGCGGCACCGGCAGAGCCGACGACGGCGGCGGCGGCGGCGGCGGCGGTTTCCACGCCCGCCTGGTGCACCAGGGGGCGGCCCACGCGGGCGCGGCGTGGGCGCAGGGCGGCGCGGCGCACCACTTGGGCCCGGCCATGTCGCCGTCGCCCGGGGCTGGCGGGGGCCACCAGCCGCAGCCGCTCGGGCTGTACGCGCAGGCGGCCTACCCGGGGGGCGGCGGCGGCGGCCTGGCCGGGATGCTGGCGGCGGGCGGCGGCGGCGCGGGGCCGGGCCTGCACCACGCGCTGCACGAGGACGGCCACGAGGCGCAGCTGGAGCCGTCGCCGCCGCCGCACCTGGGCGCCCACGGACACGCACACGGACACGCACACGCGGGCGGCCTGCACGCGGCGGCGGCGCACCTGCACCCGGGCGCGGGCGGCGGCGGCGGCGGCTCGTCGGTGGGCGAGCACTCGGACGAGGATGCGCCCAGCTCGGACGACCTGGAGCAGTTCGCCAAGCAGTTCAAGCAGCGGCGCATCAAGCTGGGCTTCACGCAGGCCGACGTGGGGCTGGCGCTGGGCACGCTGTACGGCAACGTGTTCTCGCAGACCACCATCTGCCGCTTCGAGGCCCTGCAGCTGAGCTTCAAGAACATGTGCAAGCTCAAGCCGCTGCTCAACAAGTGGCTGGAGGAGACCGACTCGTCCAGCGGCAGCCCCACCAACCTGGACAAGATCGCGGCGCAGGGCCGCAAGCGCAAGAAGCGCACGTCCATCGAGGTGGGGGTCAAAGGCGCGCTCGAGAGCCACTTCCTCAAGTGCCCCAAGCCCTCGGCGCACGAGATCACCGGCCTGGCCGACAGCCTGCAGCTGGAGAAGGAGGTGGTGCGCGTCTGGTTCTGCAACCGGCGGCAGAAAGAGAAGCGCATGACCCCCGCGGCGGGCGCCGGCCACCCGCCCATGGACGACGTTTACGCGCCCGGGGAGCTGGGCCCGGGCGGGGGCGGCGCGTCCCCGCCCTCCGCGCCCCCGCCGCCCCCGCCCGCCGCGCTGCACCACCACCACCACCACACACTGCCCGGCTCGGTGCAGTGACCCCGCCCGCCGGGCCCCCGCCGGCGCGCGGCCCGCCCGCCAGGCCTGGACTCTTTTTGTTCGGTTGCTTTGGATTTTACAAAAAGAACAGAAACTTTCGAACAAAACCCAACACCCGGACTACCCTCTCCAGCGAGCGACGAGGACGGCCCCTAGGCTGGGTCGCCCGAACCCCGGGAGAGTGAAGCGAAGACCCGGAGCGCGCCGCCTCGCCCGGGGCATCCCGTCCGCCGCCGGCTCCCTGTCCCCATCCCCTCGGCGACCCCCGCCCCTGCCCCCCCCGGGCTGTTCGGGGCCGGATCCCGGCAGCGGTCTCCCCACAGCGACAGGTAACGCGGTGCGGGGTTAGGGCTGTCCGGGGAGAGAGGACGAAGAGAGGCGAGTACCCCCATCCCCTCTCCCCGGCGCGGACTCCCGGGCCTTCGGGGTCGAGGGTGGGGGGCCGTCACTTTATTCGCTCCACCGCTCTTGTCTCTCAAAAGGATGCGCCCCACTCCCCCCATCCCCTTTCTCCGGGCTTGGTTTTTTTTTTTTTTTTTTTTTTTTTACGATTTTTATTTATTCGTGGAGCCTCTCGGCTTCGGGGGTCCTTCTAACTCCGCCCGCGCCCTTAATTTAAATCGCTGTATACTGTATTTATCCGGGCCCCGGAGGGAGGCCGCGAGAGCCGCGTCTGTGTATAAAAGCAGGAAATAGCCAAAGCTTTAATCTAGCCTAATTTATTTTTTCCTCGTATCTTCCCCTACCCTCTTCCCAAAAAAGCAAAACAAAAACAAAAAAAACAAAAAAAATCTAACAAAAAAATTCGAGTGTTCATTTTTCGTTTCGTTTTATCCGAGCCCGGGCTCTGTTCCCGGCCTCGCCGGAGGGGTCTGCGCGCTCTCTCACACCCCGGCTTCTGCCCCCCGCTGCAGACCAACCAGGGCGCCGCAGGGCTCCGGCTCCCCGCGGGGCACTGCCCTCCCGGCCATAGCAAACGAAACTTGGAAAAGTTGGAGATATTTTTTAACCAGCTGTAGAAATAAGCCGTTCCCTGAGAACCTTCTGCCTGATTCCCTGCAGCTTCCCCTGCTCCCTTTCCAGCCCCTCGGGATGCGGGTTGCTGGGGGGAGGCCAGGAGGAAAATTCCCCAAGTTTGGGGCGAGGTGGGAACCTTGTAAATATGTGAGATATGTACACACTGGCGTGGGGGAAAGAAACATTTTGTGCTTGGTTTTTATTTTTAGTTTTCTGGGTTGTCCTCCTCCCCACCCTAAAGGATTTTGTACGCCCGACTAATCCGAAAAAGATATTTTAATATGATTTTCTGATTTCTGACCCATCTATTTATTTTCTGGATGTGTTTGGAGCTTCCCCCTTCTCCATTTCTTCTTCTGTTTGTTACGGTTTGAATTTAAATTTTGTTATTTTATTTTTATTATTTTTTGGAACAATGTTTTGGTGCATTCTCTTTGTATCTTTATTGCAAAAAAATGTAGACTGGGAAGTTCCCTTTATATTTATGTTATAGTAAATATTTTATTACTCACATAAACATGTACCCCAGGGCTGTGTCCTGTCCTCTTTACTCTTAGGGCCTGGTCGGTTTGGGGGTAAAGTGATGCCCTGCCTCACCTCCCCTAAAGTTCTGGCCTCACTAAGAATGATCTTGGAAGAAAGGGATCACGGGGCTTTCCTCTAGGCCAGCATCAGGACCGCTTTTTTACTTGGGCAACAGTTGGGGCCCTGCCCCAGGTGCTTCCGTCTAGGGAAAATGAAGGTGCCCCATGTCTCCCTCCCATAAATAGACTCCTCAGACCAGACCAGGGCCTAAAACAGTGAACCACAGACTCTTAAGTGGAACTTGAGTTAGCCAGTCCTCAGGCACAACGCCACTGCTGTTATTAACCAAGGAACAAGCCCACCTGGGCCTGGACCACCCGCCTAGAATCTCTCCATCCCAGCCTGACACCCAAACTCCTAACTTTGATTTCACTTCGCAGCCTATGTGTGGGGTCCAATTTAACTTAAACGTTCCCGGGCCCTGGTGCAGCTAGAAGCCGGGTCAGGCCTCACCATCCTATCCCAATTTGCTCTGCATCTAAAAGCAAATGATACCCCATGCCCACCTGGACCTACCCGGTGTTCTGAGACCTTTAGTCTCGGGTCCATTCTGAGGTCCTATAGAACTAAGCCTGGGAAGAAGCCTGTTTACTTGGGCAAAACCAGTCCTGCTTTGCAAGTAAACCACATGCTACTCTAGGAGAGAAATGGGGGCACAAACAACCTGCCACCAGAGAGACCCGAAATCTCTCCAGAGGCGGGCACCCACGAACCTCACCCCACTCAGCAGGGAGTTCTGCATCTGATGGTGGGAAGGAGGACTCTGCGCCATGCTGTGCGCTGTGACTTGGACGGAGAGCATAGACATCCTGAGACGTCCCCAGGTCGCGCTTTGAGGGTGGCCGGTGGCAGAGCCAAAGCCCAAGACCACCCGTGTCCCAGTCACGATCTCATTTTTCCCCTTAAAACAAGTCAACGTTTCCTCCATAAATCAGTTCTTTCCCCTTTTTGGGAGAAATCACATGCGGTCTCTCTTACTCTTCCCGGAGCCAAAGCTTGAAGGCAAAATCCCTTGGCTGGGGGAAAAGCTATGTCCCTGGTGAAGGAGTACGTGGGGCCCCCATTTCAGGGAAGCTGCCCAAGTCCAGGCCTGTCAGAGGCCTCAGCTCTGGCCGATGGCATCAGAATTGCATGGAAAGGTGTTCCCAGGCTCCCAAGCTGGTGTTGCCTGACTAGGCTAGGGCCTCAGGATCTGACTGCCAAGCTGATAGTTCCCGGTGACATTCTAGGCTCTGTCCCTTGATCTTGGGGGGAATTGTCTCTAAGTACAAAGGCTGCTATGGTTTTCAAAAGCTCAGCCTCTTACTCCCTATTCCTTTTCTTTCTTTCTTTCTTTCTTTCTTTCTGTAGCATTGGGATTGAACCCAGCAGCATTCTACCTCTGAACTAAATCTCCTGACCTTTTTATTTTATTTTATTTTATTTTCTAAACAGGGTCTTGCTAAGTTAGTGAGAGTCTCACTAAGTTGCTGAGACTAGGTTTGAACTGGGATCCTCCTGTCTCAAGCCTCCCAAGTACTGGATCACACAAAGCCCCATTCCTTTTTCTAGCTCCCTCAGTGCAGCCTAGTAAGTGTATGGCCCTTTTAATTGGCACCCGTGCCCCAGCCGTTCCCCACACTGGCACTTCTTAAGAGGCCGAGTACTTGCTGGCCAGCCGCATGAAGGCACAGCTGGGAGCCACTGGCTACCCTTTCTTGACCTCAATTCCTGCTTCAGAAAACTTCTGAACTGTCCCAGGTTCCTCCCTCCCTCCTCCTCACTTCTCCTTCTCTGGATCTCCCCAGCCTCAGGGCCTTGGGGTGGAAGCAGATGAAGCTCTGGCCTCCCACTCTGCAGGCCCAGAGCCTCAGCAGGCTTTGAGGAGGGAAAAGGCTAGAGGGAGGATGAGGCCTTTTGCTGGCCTCTGCCTGCAGCAGATACCAATTGATTGATTGATTTCCTAATTGTCTGCTTCATCCTGTACAAGAGGGTAGGTTTATTATTTAAGCAAGTCAACTCAAAAACAGCAAAATAATGTAGCCTCCCTAGAAGCAGCAGCAGCCAAAAAAAAAAAAAAAAAAAAAACAAAGGTTGGCATGGTGGAAAAGGGGATGGAAGAAAACCTTCCACTTTGCGAGGATTTTGCTTAATGAGACACCGGCCTGGGATAGGTACCAAATGACTAACTCATGGTTGCCAAAGACCCCAGGGCTTCTTTCCAGAGATTTGAGCCCAGGATGACAGTAGGAACCTCCACACCCTTGACTTTCTAAGGAGAAAACCGGAGAGAGAAATCTTTCCTGGATAGAACAGAATTTAAGAAAGGCACCCGGAATCGGGGCCTGGTGGCACATGCCTGGAATCCCAGTATCTGGGAGGCTGAATGAAACAGGAGAAGCACAGGTTCAAAGCCAGCCTCAGCAACACGCCTTCGGCAATTTAGCGAGACCCTGCTTCCAATAAAAATAAAATAGGGCTGGGGGTGTAGCATGAAAATAGAATAACCCTGAGTTCAATCCAGAAGGAAGAAAGGAAGGAAAGGAGGGAAGGGGATACACTGGGAAGCCAGGCAGAGACAGGAGGATCACAGGTTCAAGAAGTCTCAGCAACTTAGCAAGGCAACTTAGACCCTGTTTCAAAATAAAAAATGAAATAGGGCTGAGGGTGTAGCTCAGAGGTAGAATGCCCCTGAGTTCTATCCCCAGTACAAGGAAGGAAAGAAAGGTAGACACTGGGAGCTGTGGGCTTGCCCATAATTTCTTTATCCACATGTATGTGTGTCCACCTGCTCACTCCAGAGCGCCTCAGACTTTCTTTCATTCAAGAGAAGCACATGTCTCTGGCATCAACCTCCAAAGAAGCCCAAGCTTTCCCTAGCAAATTTGGGATTTTTCCGATCCCATCTCCCTCCCCCTTTACACTACAACAAAATTATTATTTCCTGTGATCCTGCAGCCACAGGTTCTGGTAGTTAAAGAGGACTTCATTCTCCTCATGGGAACCTCCCTATGTTGGTGTAAGAATTTTTGTGTGTGACACTATGTCTGCAAATCCTTAGCCGATCGCAGAGGTAGGAGAAGGGAAAAGAAAATCCAGGCTACACTGCAAATGCTCTGAGCTGTAAGAATATTTCCAACATGCAGTGGCCAACACTGGAAGGAAGAAAAGGAGGCTGTCATGGTCACCTGTGGTCATCAAGGCAAACCCAGAAGGTACCCTACCCTCAGCCCCAAGGATGTTGATATTCTATCCCACCTCTTGTCTCCGGAGGCTGCACTGGCTTCTGTGTTGCCTGACGCAGGTCCTAGGCAACCATCTTTTGGCCCTAGAAATTGACTCCATATCCACAGGACTAGCTGACCCCTAACCACAGCTGTCCATTGGAACTGTTTGGAATTCAGACTCCCTTCATTGCAGTCCCCCAGCGGCACACCCAGGGCCAGGCTGCCACCCTCTTGGGGACTTTCCCCAGCAGGGCTTAGGCGCCAGAAAGGAACCTCACCTATTCGGGGGGTGGGGTGAGAGGCATTTGGGTATCTGGCTCAGCTGCTTTCCCTAGGCTTAGCTATGAGGATCTACCTGGGGCCTCCAGCTTAGAGGCTGAGGGCAGAGGCAGCTGGCAGAGCCATCAATCTTGCCCCTGCCTATCATATTTGAAGGCCCTGAAGTTAGTGGTTGACCATCCATTCAGGCCTCTCCTCTACAGCATCTGAGGACTCCATGTGGGAGGACTGCCCTCTATTGGTCCCAGAGCTGGGACTTGGCTCAGTCACTAGAGCGCCCTAAGTTGAGCACACCCCCAAAATCAGCTTCAAGACAGCTACTCTTTGGAGCCAGCCAGCAAAAGCGGAGGCTACTTTAGCCTCCAAAGGAAGCAATCCTACTTCACAGGCGCACACACGTACACATATGCTTGCCTGTGACCCTTCCCTCCCCATCTACCACCTCTCCTTTGCACAGCAATGCTCAGAAATGCACCATCACACACTACTTCCTCTCCCTTCTCTATCCAGCTCACACCCATCAGGCCTCCTCTTAGCTAGTTAAAACACCAGCCCAGGCCCTCTCCAACTTGCTCACTCACATGCGTGCTAACACACCTGTGGTCTCACCCACGCCACTATTCTGATCATCCAGAACCAGCTTTCTGGACTTTGGCACTGAGCTCTTGGTAGCTGATGCATGTAATATTTTATTAAGTTCACATAGCCACCCCAGGTAGCATTTGACCGGTCCCTCTCCTCTCAGGATTTCCAAGTACTTACTCCACAAACCACTTCCCAAACACATCCCTGCCCATCATTGCCCCAGCTCCTCCCAGCTCTCTCTCTGCTCCTTTCAGATAATTAAAGTTAGGCTGTGTGTTTGTATGTATGTGTGATCTTATTTTTTAAACACACACCCCCACACGTACATATGCGTGTATATATACAAACACACACAGCAATTAGATCTACCCATTCCGCCATCGTCCTTCCTGTGCAGTAAAACCCCAGCTATGCACATGCCCCCACGCTGCCATGCAGTGGCAACCCCGGACTCCTGATGTCTCGCGCACGCACACACACACATGTACGCAGACGTGCACAGGTACGCACAGTGGCACTTCCAAGTGGTCACACCTGGCCACTCCTAAGCTCTCTGGTGTTTTCTCCTGCTCCCCACCTCCCTCCACGGCGTCTGCGTGGGCTCTCCTCAGATGACCTCAGTACCAGGACAGCTTTGCTTCAACCCCCACCACGCGCCCCACGCGCACACTCCCCCCACCCCCGGTGGACGCAGCTCCCTCCGAGCCTGACCAGGGTGGGTCTGGGTATTATTAGGCTGCAGAGACAGCACGGAGGCATATGGTCTCGTACACAAGAAATAATGTTCATGTTAAATCAGACCTCATGCATAATGCATGGTGCCTGATCTCACATTATTTTGGGTGTTCGTCAAAATCAAGTGTTCTTTCTTGCAAGGGCTCCTGAAAAGAAGGGAAAAAGGCATTTGCTAATGACACCCACAGCCTAGACCCCGGGGAGCCTCCCTCTGCCCCACTCCACCCGCCCCATGGGTCCCTGCTCCATCCCGCTGTCCCGCGTGCACGGAAGGAGGGGTGCCTCGGGTTTGTCGCAGGCGTGAGGCCCCGTGTTATTTTTATTTCTTTTCTCTCAGCTCTCTGTCCCCGGAGGGTTCTGGGGAATAGCAGTGGCTCCGCCACTCTCACACCCGATTCATTTGCCGTTTTATGAACTCCTGGTTGATTCATCGCCTCCCTAAGTCAATGATTCACTCCTGATGGCTTTTCAGAAATCCTTCTTCAAAGGCCCCAGATTATTCAGCTTTGAGCGGGAGCAAGAGCCGGAACAGACCTGGACCCTGCACTGCTACTGTTCCAGTGGCCTGGAGTGGGATACTGTCACCATCCTAGGACTTCCCTGGGGCTGGGTCAGCCTGGGGAAGAAGAGGCTGAGAGAGCTGAGCTGAGCAGCTGGTGAACACATCCGCCCCCGTGGGTCATCTGCCTTCTGTCCTTGTCATCAGAGTCCCTCAGGAAGCTCCCCTGCCTGAGCAGAACAGTCAACCCCCCGGGGCTGTAGGACCAAACAGATGTGGGTACCAACCCTGGCTCTACTTCTTACCAGCTGTGGAACCTTAGGCCAGCTACTTACATTTCTGTGCCTTGGTTTCCCCGTATGGTGACAATGGCGATTCCTTTATGCCAGAGTTGAGAATTAAAGGGGGCCTGGCCAGTGGCACACATCTGTAATCCCAGGATTCAGGAGGCTCAGACAGGATAGTATGATTGAGGCCAACCTCAGCAACTTAGTGGGACCCTGTTTCAAAATAAATAATAAAATAGAGCTGGGGTGTGGCTTGGAGGTAAAACACCCTCGGGTTCAATTCCCAGTGCCAATAAAAAATAAATAAATAAATAAATAAATAAATAAATAAATAAATAAATAAATAATAGGGCTCAGAGTGTAGCTCAAAGGTAGAATTGTCCTGGGTTAGCCAGGCATGGTGACACATGCTTGAAATCCCAATACTTGGGAGGCTGAGACGGGAGAAGCCTAGGTTCCCAGACAGTCTCCACAACTTAGTGAGACCCTGTTTCAAAAATGAAAAATTTAGGGCTGGGGATGTAGCTTGAAGGTAGAATGCCCCTGAGTTCAATTCCCAGTTACCCACACACACACACACACACACACACATGCAGAGAGAGAGAGAGAGAGAGAGAGAGAGAGAGAGAGAGAGAGGAATGCTCCTAGGTTTGATCCCCAGTACCACTAAATAAATACGGAGAGAAAGAACTAAATGGGATAATGTAAACATAGTGTCTCGCACACATGATGAATGAATGAAAGCTGTTTTTATTGTCAGTCCTGAGCATTATGCACAAACAAATGGACAGGGAAGACCACCAAACTGCCATGCGCTTTACATCGGCCCCGCTCTGCCCAGGGCAGTCTGACAAGTGCCTGCCCATCGCTTACGTTGTGCTTTAGTTTCAGTATCTCATAACATATATCCCTATTTTACAGATGAGTGAACTGGTGCCCTCCGAGCTTTAGTGATCCAGCCAGGGCAGCAGTACTAATTCATGATAGTAGCTGGGATAAAATCCATTTTATCTGACTTCTGGGTCCATGTTCTTTTTATACCTCTTACCAGGGCAAATGGGAGTGTTCACTGCTTGGGTATTTGCTCCAAAGTGGGAAAAGTTCCAAAACTCAGGACTGGGCTAGGGAGAGAAGCTAGGGACCCAAGGTGCTAGAGCTAATTGGCTGGGCTCTGACACCCTCTTTACCCCTCACAATCAGGTAAATTCCAAGAGGCTCAAGGAAGTTGAGTACTTTACCTAAGACTGTCAGGATTGTCGGGAAGCCTTCCTGGTTGACCCATTTCCAACCTCCATGTACTGAGCAGCCACATGTAGCAGTTAAAAATATGCTCCTGTGCCAGGTGTGGTGGTAACTGCCTGTAATCCCTGTACTTGGGAGACTGAGACAGAATTGCAAGTTCCGGGCCAGCCTCTGCAGCTTAGTGTGACCCTGTTTAAAAATTTTAAAAATGAAATAGAAAGGGCTAGAAGTACAGCTCAGTGGTAGAGAGCCTCTGGGTTTCATCCTCAGTATGGCAAAAATCTATATTTACATATATTTACATATGTAAATTTATATATTTATGATGTGTCTAAATTTATAAATATATGTAAATATGTATTATACATACGTGTGTGTGTGTGTGTGTGTGTGTGTGTGTGTGTGTGTGTGTGTGCACATCCCTGACATCAACCCAGGCATTCTTCTTGGCTACACCACCTACTACCCCTGGGCCTTGTGGCAGGTTACTTGAGTCCTTCATGCCTCAGTTTCCTCATCTGTAAGTGAAGATAATAATAGCACCTGCCTGGCAGAAGTGCTGTGAGGACTAGATGAGAGATGATATATGTAAACACTTAGAAGAGAGCCTGGCACATTGTGAGTGCACATTAAATGTTAGCTATAAAAATAATTTTATATGTATAATATATATTATTGCTAAACTGAAGCAGTGGCAGAAAAATAATGCTTGGTTTTGCCCCCACTTCCTCCACCCCTGCCTAGAGTTATTTCTCTTCATCCTCAAAACCACTATAAAAAAAAAAAAACTCAAGATCTCCATCCCCAGTCCACAGATGAGGAAATGAAGGCCCCAGGATGGATATTGAAGGCCTTGCCCAAGATAACCTTGAAAATTAATGATAGTTGACACCTCTCAACCTATTCTCGGCATCTGCCTATTTGTGGTCACCTTGTGTTCCTAACAATATACACTGAGCCTGTTCTGCACACTAAGGCTCTGTGCTGGGCTCTAGCAGCACCCAGCAGGACAGGGCGGGCCTCATACAGTGTGGGGCTCCTGGCTCAGGGCCTGATCCCACAGAGGCAGGTCACTCATCCCCAGAGCCCTCAGAGCCCACTCATCCCCCCTCCTGGAACCTCCAAGCCTTTTCTGCCCTGCTCAGGACCCTATCCCTGGTGGCCCCTGCCACACCTTTGACCCTAACACAGAAGCTTCAACTCAGGTCAAGGTCCCTAGACCCTGTGAAGCCCCCTGCCTTCTGACTAAATCTGACTGTAGATTCCTTCAGGCCCTCACTCCTGCTTCTGTTGCAATTCTGCCTGAGTTTGACCACCAAAGCATGTCGTGGGGCAGCCCAGCCCAGGTCCCTGGGTCCAGGCATCACTCCACTATCCATCCCAAATCAGATCATTTGTCATTCCTGTGCCTCAAAATATGAAGTGGGCATTCTCTGACCCATTCATCTCTCTACCCATCCTACACCTATCCGCTCATCCATTCATCAACCCACCCACCCATGTAGGCAACCATCCATTCATCGAAAGTCCCACCATCCAAGCATCCATTCATCCATCTGCCCTTCAACCACCGATTCAACTACCCATCCACCATCCACTCGCCCAGTCATGTAACTCAGCAATCGGACTGAACATATAGACAGATAAAACCGATCATTCTGTCCGTAAAACACTCCTACATTCATTTCATTCCCTCTTTGCTTTTCTACCTTGTAGGGTAGGTATATGAGGGCCCACGTGCAAAAATTGTTTGGAAGAAAACAATGAAGTCTATTGCTTTTGCTCTTTGTTTTGGTCTTTTGGGTGTGTGTGTGTGTGTGTGTGTGTGTGTGTGTGTGTGTGTGTGTGTTGGGTTTTTGGGGATTTCTGGTTTTTGTTTTTGTTTCTTCTTGGCACTGGGGATTGAGCTCAGGGGCTTCCTACCTCTGAACTATACCTCCAGCCCTTTCTATTTTTTTGTTTTTGAAGCAGTCTTGCTAAGTTGCTGAGACTGGCCTCAAACCTGCAATCCTCCTATTTAAGCCTCCCAAGTACTGGGATTACAGGCATGCACCACCATGCCCATCTTGAATCTTGTGTTAGAGTGCTGGACTTTCCACATCCCCTCATTTATTCAGGGCACTATGGCATCTACATGGCCTTAGGACTCTCCCTACCTCTCACTTCTTACTTCAGGGGTGCCAAATGATGACCTAAGTTAGAGAAGAGAAGAAGCTCACCAGCATAACTTCTGCCAAGACTGAAGATCAACACTAAGACTCTGTTTCCGATCAGAAATGGCGGCAGAAGGCAGGTACAGGACAATGTTCTCATCCCAGGCATGTCACTACCTGGACATGTGATTCGAAGCAAAGCCTTGGCACTGCCTGACCTCGACTTCCCCACCAGGGCAGTGTGAGGAGTGGTCTGTGGGTCTTCCCAATTTCAAGGTTCTGGCTTGCCTTCTAGCCTGGGTGGGCCTGATCCTGACAATGGGGCCTCTCTGACCAGCCCACACACAAGAAAAAGTAGGAGATGACGTGGTCAGCATCCAGGGCCCTGAGTCCTCTCTCTATTCAACCCCCCCTCCTCTGACACAAACAACCCTCAGTGGCCTCCCTCTCCCACCTCTTAGAAACTGGGCCCAGCGGGGGCCTGCTATGCCCTGGCCACCCCATGAATCACCCCTCTATGGTCCCCGGGGGAGTGGTCCGGGGAGCATCCTACGCCCCACGAGGGTTGAGGGCCGGAATCATGGCCCTTAAGCAGGCAGTGTCCACAGACACAATGGGGGCCTGTGGCAAACAGCCGGAATGCAGCCATTGTCCTGCCCTGGCCCCAACCCCAAGGCCTCAGGTCCTCAGGCCAGGCAGGGTGGCGTGGGTCGGTGCGTCAGGCGCTCGTGTGCCAGGGCCAGGGACACGTGGCCTGCAGCCTCCTCTCCCTGGGTAGGCAGGCGGAGGCCAATGGGCCAGTCCCCACCTCCACACCCAGCCTTGAAAAGGATGCCAAGCACAGAATGAAGAAATCAAGACGAATGCGAGGAAGCTACAGCCACCTCAAGCTGCCCGGCCCTGGGATACTCGGAGCAGACTCTCTGAGAAGGGGCCTAGCAGCTCCCAGACCCAAGCTATACATCACAGTGGGGAGGGGACCACATTAGAATAATGCAGGATTAGAGTGGGGTTGCTATAGCGACGTATTAGGGCAATACATCTAGGGAGCCCCAGCCCCTTGGTGATGTATGGCTCTGCTCAGCTGTGGGGCGCAGAAGGAGGGGATCTGTCCCAACCCTCCCTCCCAGAGACAGAGCAGACATCAAACCATCTCTTTGCTGAGGAAGAATGAACATCTGCCTTAGATTCCAAAAATGGGCATCTCGGAATCTCATCAAGACTGAAAAAAAGATGCCCTGCCAACCTCCAGCATCCCACCCTAGTCCATAGCCAATGGAGCCAAACCACCCAAAGCCGTTAATGTCAGTGAGGTCCTGAGAGGAAGGGTGAGGGGCCCTGTGCTGTCCGCTTCTCACCTGAGGCCTCCCCGTGCCCACATCTGGGCATCCCATCCCGTCTAAGCCAAAATCTAGGAATTTAGCTTCCCAATGCATACTCACAGGACCACTGAAAGGATATGCTGGTGATCCTAGTGAAAAAACCAGCTGGGGCTCCCAGAAAAAGAGGACTCAGCAAGAGACACATAGCTGGGCATAGTGGTGCATGCTTATAATCCCAGCTGCTCTGGACACTGAGGCAGGAAGATCACAAGTTTGAGGCCAGCCTGAACAACTTAGTGAAATCCTGTCTCAAAATAAAGTAAAATAGCCAGGCACAGTAGCACACACTTGTAATCCCAGTACTTGGGAGGCTGAAACAGGAGGATCGTGGGTTTGAAGCCAGCCTCAGTAACTTAGTGAGGCCCTCGGCAACCTAGCGAGAACCTATTTCCAAATAAGAACTAAGCCGGGCGTGGTGGCGCACACTTGTAATCCCAGCGCTTGGGAGGCTGAGACAGGATTCAAAGCCAGCCTCAGCTACTCAGTGAGGCTCTCAGCAACTTAGTGAGACCCTGTTTCCAAATAAAGTATAAAATAAGTCTGGGAACATAGCCTGGAGGTAGAAAAGCCCCTAGGTTCCACCCTCAGTACCAAAAAAAAGAAAAAAAGAAAAAAGAAGAATAGAAAAAAAGAAATAAAATTAGGCTGGGAATGTAGCTCAAAGGTAGAATGCCTCTAGGTTTAATCCCTAGTACAGAAAGAAAGAAAAGAAAGAAAGAAAGAGAGAGAGAGAGAGAGAAAGAAAGAAAGAGAAGAAAGAAAGGTAGCACAGTGGTAGAATATTTAAGTAGTATGGCCCTGGTTTTAATCCATCCCCAGTACTACAAAAAAAAATTAAAAATAGCAGGGCACGGTGGCACATGCCTGTAATCCCCGTACTTAGGAAGCTGAGACAAGAGGATCACAGGTTTGAGGCTAGCCTCAGCAATTTAGCAAGACCCCTAGAAACTTAACAAGACCCTGTTTCAAAATTAAAAACAAGCAGGGTATAGTGGCACATACTTGTAATCCTAGTACTTGGAAGACTGAGACATGAGGGTCACAGGTTTACAGCCAGGCTCAGCAACTTAGTGAGGCCTTGTTTCACATAAAAAATAAAATGGGGCTGGGGGTGTAGCTCAGAGATCGAATGTCCCTGGGTTCAATCCCCAGTACCAAAAAATACACTTCACCTAGTACTCGCAGTGGCATGTCACAAAGTCAGCTCATGAGCTTTCTTCCAAACTGCTGTATCAAGTCCTCTGTACCAGCTTGCCATCTCCTGGACATTAACCCACTAGGGATTTTAGGAGGAAATTCTCGAGATAACCTCATTTCATTTGCTATATCCACCTTAGTTAGCACCTTAGTGAAGAGGTACGTGTGCTTAGGAAGGACAGGTAAACCCATTCAAGAACCACAGGTGTGAGACAGGTGTGGTGGTGCACACACCTATAATCCTCGTGTTAGAGAGGCTGAGACAGAAGGATCACAGGTTTAAGATCAGCCTCAGGAACTTAGTGATACTCTCAGCAGCTGAGGAAGACCCTGTTTCCTAAACAAAATAAAAAGAAATTCAAAAGGCTGGAGGTGTAGCTCAGAGGTACAATACCTCTAGGTTCAATCCTCAGTAACACACACACACACACACACACACACACACGCACACACAATCATAGGTGTACAGCTAGGCATGGTAGCCCATGCCAGTAATCCAGTACTTGGGAGGCTGACAAGGGAGGATCACAGGTTCGAGGTCAGCCTTGGCAACTAATGAGACCCTGTTTCAAAATAAAAATAAAATAGGGCTGGAGGTATAGCTCAGAGGTACAATGCCCCTGGGTTCAATCACAGTGCCACGCACACGCACATACACACAAGCACACATAAATCATAGGTACGCTCATGAGTATATCCCTGTCTCTCTCTCTTGACTCTCCCTGTGTGCCACAGTCTGTGTATAATCCACGTGTGCCCATGCACAAGCTCCCGCAAGCATGGCGCTTGCACACATGCACGCACATCCCTTGCTTCCTCGCTGAATGGTAATTTTTAGCTAATTCATTGATTACAATAATTATACAACCCGCCCCAAAGCCTTCCTTTTTCCTGTTGCAAGTGGCACCACCGGGTTGGGGGTGCGGCTCGGTAGCAGAGCACTTGCCTAGCACACGCAAGGCCCCGGGTTCAATCCAGAACAACCAGAAAGTGGCACTGCAGCCCCGTCACTTTGAAAGTCACAGCTCTGGCTCTAGCCTGAGGTCTCAGACGCTGACCGCAGAAGTCACTTCCCCTCCTCAAAGGACGCAGGTGGAAGGTGCTCTCCACGAGAACACCCTTGTGGGAGGCACAGATACGCACACGCTTCGGCCTCCTCCTTGGTGCTGTTCCCATGATGGAAGAAACTAGGTCTTTATTCCTAATGGAGAAGAGTCTGTACAGGGCATTTCTTCTCTCCCAGTCTTTCATCTTCTGTGTCTCCCTTTGCACATTCACAAAGACATACACAATCACACACACACACACACACACACACACACACGGTGAAGCAATGAGCAAGGCTGGAAGGGAAGGCAGGCAGGTGGGAGACGGCGTGTGTCCCCAGAGGCCAGTCCCTGGGGCGGGTGGCAGAGCGCCCAGGCCCTGAGTGGGCAGAAGACCTCCTGGCTTTCTCTCTTCCCAAGCCAGCGACCAAAGGTCAGCTCAGGCGGCTCAGCCATGTGCAGTTCGCCCACAGCCCTGGTCAGGTCACGTGAGACCAGGACCAAGGCCTCATCAACATGCCATTGTCCTCCAGAAAAGCCCCTGCAGCCCAGGGCTGGCCGCCGCCCTCTGGGAGGGCTCTCCACATTCACCTTGAGGACAGGCAGAGTGATGCGAAGAGGCTGCTTCCCATCCCTTTTGGGGACTTTACATACCCTTCTGAGAATGGGTGGGGAGGCAGGAGAGAAAGTGCTCTCTTTTCCCGTTCTGTGAGGGGCGCACAGGCCACCATGTCACCCCCTCCCTGCCCATTCCCCAGATGCTCTGGGGGGAAAGAGAGCACAGCAGAGAAGGCTGGAGTATAGCTCTGAAGGTCATCTTGCACGTCAGCAATGGGAGTGGCCCCGGAGCCCCTCGCACCCTGGCTCCCAGCCTGGACCGCAACACAGGCCCCATTGACTCCTGTGTACCCGCTTTCCCAAGATGTCACAAAGCTGTGGGCTCCAAATCCTGCCCACGGGCCCCTGAGCCCCACAGGACCCACCCAGGGAAGGAGGCCGGAGCTGGCTGGCTGGACACACTCCAAAGGGGGCTGGCAGGAGGACGGGTACTGCACCTACACAAGAATCTCCCGGATCTGGGCTAAAGGCCCTCGTGGCCAACCTCTAGGCCCCGTCCTACCCAGCCTGGACTGGAGTCGATGCAGGCTGGCAGCCAGGATGCAAGGGTTCAGCACAAGGCTGGGCTCCGGAAGTCGATGTAATGTTGACAAGGCCCTGGCCTCACGTGGGGACCCAGCTAGGACAGATTCTCTGCCAGTACCACATCTGCCCACCCTGAATCCTATTCATAATTTGCAGAAATAAGGACATCTGCCCAACCCTACCCTGGCCTCTGGCGTACCCTGTCTCCTACCAGGGAGTCAGGTGAGGAAAGATGGCTGTGCCTGGGGGAGGGGTTGGAGGAAGCAGAGGCTGAGGAGCTCCAGCCCCTCTAGGGGCTCTAGGAAGGGGAGGGCTGCCCCAGCAGGATGACAGAGAGATGATTAAACCCACAGAGAAGATTGATAAGGGAGCCAAACAGCTGCAACTCTGCAAGGTGGGCTGGGGACAAATCTCATCTTGTCCTGGCGGTGCTCAAAGCACTGGGGAGGGGGGCTGGGCCAGCCTGGCTGAGCTCATGACCTACAGGAGCTCCAGAGCAGGAATGGGGTGGAGGTGGGGTCTGCCCCCCCCCAGGCCTCTGACAGGGGCTCCCCAATCCCAGCCCCCGGCCCCTGCCACCCCTCGACCTCCAGCCCCCCTTGACACCTGGGCAGCGTACCCCTTCTCACCGCTGCCCCTTCACCCACAGCATCTCTGCCTCAGCTCTCTCACTCTCGTTATTATTAGATGTGATTTACAGCGGAAGCGCTGAGTCAGACAAACCAAGATTCCCCAGAGGGGGCAGGGGGAGAGGAGAGCACCCAGGGGAGCCGGTCCTCTCCGGGCAGAGTCCTCCAAAGGGAGCCACGCCATGGGTGGGGCGCAGCACCCCAGCTTCCGAAGTGAGTGGGAGTTCATCTCTGCTGTTTCTCCTGTCTGGCCAGGCCCAGTCTGCTCACCCAGGATCTGGACCTTTTCTAACTCTCTTCTGATCCCTTTTCTGACTCCCACCCAAGTCCTTGGCTTCTGTCCTGCTAGTCTCTTGATTATTCTTTGGCGAGGTGGAAAGAGCAGCCCAGGAAGCCTGAAACCTGGAAGTGAAGTGGTTCTGCAGGGCCTGTTTCCTCAGACCAGGAAGGTTCATGGTTCTGAAGGCTCTTGATTTCCCAGCTCCCAGATGGATAGCGGCAGGAAAAGTGCCTTGCTGGGGTCCCAGCCCCCTGATCCAGAGACCACCATAGGAGCCCAGCGGCCCATGAATGCATGGGAAACACACACCTCTGCTTCCACATTGCGTGGAAGAGCGCGGTGGGCAGGTCCGTCTCTGCTCCTTGGGTCTCTGACTCCCTGGCAGGGAGGAACTGGGCATTGTTGCCAAAAATAAACGTTCCCTCTCCCGCTCCCTGGCTCCCAGCTCCCGCTCATTAGGATGCGTGGCGTTTGGCTGCGGTCCCACACCTTGCAGCTCATTATAAATATGCAGTCGCTGCTGGCGCTACCCCAATCATCTCTGCAATCAGAGCTTTTAATTAGGTTAATTAAATTGTATCAAATCTCGCAGGGACGCAGTTCACTGATGCTGATGAGGCAGCCAAAACAGACCCCAGCTCCTCGGCTAATGAAGGCCGCTGCCTGCCTGAGCCGTGAGGGAGCAGGAGCGCATAATAAACGGGCGCGTCCTCTGGGAGGAGCCGCTGCCCAGGTCCTGAGCTGGGGGACCCGGCAGGGTGTCTGCATCAAGCAGGCCAGACTCCAGCTGCGACAGTCCCCCAGCCCAGGGACCATACCCT
This sequence comes from Muscardinus avellanarius, assembly GCF_963383645.1. Classification (NCBI taxonomy): domain Eukaryota; kingdom Metazoa; phylum Chordata; class Mammalia; order Rodentia; family Gliridae; genus Muscardinus; species Muscardinus avellanarius. The sequence continues at coordinate 31,569,269 of NC_137788.1, read as the reverse complement.
CCACTCCAGAGCTCGCCAGGGCAGCATGGGGAGCCCAGGCAGGTGGGCATTGTCAGAGTTCTGAGCACCTGACACCCCTACACAGCAAACTTAAGTGTACCCCGAGATCCACTGGTTCCATCCTGGGCCTCCTCTTTTTTTCTCCCCAGAATGACCCAACAAGGGCAGGATTTCATCTGCTACACACTAATAGAGTCTCTTCACTGTCCCTCTGGTTGTCATATTAGCCAGAAAGACTAGGCTGAGACTAAAAAGCCCATCCAGCCTCTGCTGACCTAGTCTCCATCTGCCACGGAGGCCATCTGCCCCTGGCGGGGGGTGGTTTCTAATGCTACCAGCCAATAACAGGAGGGAGGTGCCACCCCCACCTCCGTGTGCCAGATGGACCCTGCGTTTCCCCACCTACCACTCCACCTAAAGAGTCCTCTTTGAGGGGCACGTGTCCCCAACCTCCCAGGATCAAATCAGCTAGAGAAGGGAGATGGTCCCTTTCTACCCTGGCGCCCCCCCACCCTGAGCCGCATATCCCAAGCCCTGGCAATCCATCATTGGGCATCGAAGACCACAAGTTCCAGAGCTGCAGGCCTTGAGAAGGTCCTCCCTGCCTGAGCAGGAAGGCAGGTGCTGCCACCTCCAAAGGGGCTGTCCTTAACACCTCAGCCAGGCTCCGGCCCCTCCTCTTAACCCCTCAGTGGCCAGTCTCAGTGTCACTGAGCAGATGAGAAGATGGGGAAATTTTCAGTGCTCTCAAGACAAGTTGTTTCTGCTGTTGAAGCTGGTTTTTTGGTTTGGAGAGGTGTTTTTTTTTTTTTTTTTTTTTCCACCCAGTAATGTGAAAACATGAAACCCGAAACCAACCCCCCACATTCGTCACCTCAGAGAGAAGCCTTTGGGGTAACTGGGAGAAAGCTATAAATGAGTCAGGCTGATTCAGGGCAGGGGGGGCTACCCAACTGCCTCTGGGCACCACGGGTTTCATTAACACTCTGAGCTTGGCCTCCAGGTGACAGACCTAAAGAGGGAGAGGAAAGGGCTTCCTTCCCACCTTTCTCTTACCCCCAAACACAGCAGCCTTCTGTCCTGAAGTGGCTAAGTCCTTGGCTTTGTTCTGGACCAGCGTCTCCAGCCAACACACAGGAGCAGAGGACTTCAGACTTTACCACTGCCTGGCTCCAGTGTGCTCCCTCACACGAAACAGGAAATGGCCATGGCCATGACTGGGCCACCGAGTGAAGCAGGCCAGGGGACAGGGAGAGCTGATACAGACAGCTCAGGTCTTCCCAACTGATGGATCCAGGAGGGAGCAGAGAGATTTCTTCTAAGGAGTCTGAAGAAGCAGAGGATGTTTTTCCTCTGGCCAGGAGCATAACGGGGCGGCCTTGTCTGGTCTCCCAGGTCTCATCAGTGGACTTGGGCATACTTTTTTGGGGGGTTTGGGCATTGGGATGGGGCTTGCTAGGGACTGCGCCCAGGCCTTGCACGTGCTGGGCCAGCACTCTAACACTGAGCTATCTCCCCAGCCTTAAATTCAGGGAGTTCTGCCCGCTCCCAGCTGCTCTCCTTCCCTGTACTTTCTGCTATCCACCCAGGGAGCCTGTGGGAGCCCCGCCAGCAAGGAGGCCCCATGACCTGGCTGGCTAGAGAGTGCGCACCCTCTGACCCCACAGGCAGCTGCACAAGCCCAAGAAACCTGCCAACTCAGCCTCAAGAGGGGATTTCAGGTCCACCCCCGATTCCTCCACTCACCTGCGGCTTTGGGCCAGGACTCCCACCCAAGTTTCTTTCGGCCCACCTTCCCCAATGCCCTGTGCATGAGGCTCTGGAAACTGGCAGGCTGAGAGGGCTTGAGGAAGGGAGCCCAGCACCACACACCCATTTGCCTCACTGTTTCAAGTCCCAACAGGTCCTGGCCCACCGGCCTCCACAGGCAGGCAGAGCTTGCCTATGTCTGTTGGCTGCCGTCCCTGCTGGGGACGTGCAGCTCTAATTGTTTAGTGCCCCACAGCCAGAAGCACAGAGAGATCAAGTCACAGGCCAACCCTCAAAACTGCACAGAGGGAGTCCTTACTGTGTCCTGGTGGAACCACCCTCTAGAAAGCCTGTGGCTCTGGTACAAAGCCGGGGAGACCCTGATGATCGTGCCAAGGTCCTCACTCCCGTTCCTCCCGTCTTCTTCCTGAAGCCACCCTAATCTCACTTTAGGGGGAGATACATTTTTTTCTTGGGGATTCCCCTCCCCCATGACATTAAGTTTAATAAGCAAACCCATACTGAGCACCTGCAGAGTACACGAAGCTTCTAGAGAAGCAGTGTCCTAAGTGGGTGGACACCAGCCTGGGGGACAAACCAGCAGACAGGCAGCAGCGCCACCTGCTGGGCCCTTTCACACTATCACCAGGAATCGGCTTCCATAGAGTATCAGGGAAAAAATGCCTTATTCAAGAACAAAACAAAGGCTTAAAACTCCCCTGCTTTTGTAGAAGAGGTTCTAAAATTTAGACACAAATGAAGACTAACCCATGCTCACTCACTTCTCTGTTGAACAGACCTGAGAGGCTCCAGGTAGTCCACACAGCTGCTGCTTCGAAGGCTTATACAGATGCAAGCCAGCGGAAGTCCAGAGAAACGCTTTCCACTTCCACAGGCGGCCCACAGCCCCCTTGGCATAGGCAGAGTGATAGGCTACGAACATCCCGAACCATGCTAAGCCCAAAGGGGCAGATTCTGAGGAATGGTACTCTCCCCTTCCCAGTGAGGCAGGACCCACTGAGCGCCAAAGTATCAAAGCCCGAGTACTCTGAACCTATGAGGCTGGTGTTGCCACGGGCTAATCAGGGGCAGCCAATCTCTTCCCTTGGAATCTTTGGGCCTGAGAGAAAGCCTCTATCACAGCAATTCAGGGCACCTAGCCTCATCCCCTTACGCTTCTGATTACCTCTAGCTGAAACTTCAGTTCTCCACGAGGATGGACTTTCCTGCTCTACTGGCCTGTGCACGTGCCCCTCAGAGTGTGTGTGTCTGTACCAGTGGATGTGGAGTGCCCCAACCTGTTTATGAGACCCAAGTTATATGTGCCTTATGCATCTGTTAACATGAAAGCCTATAAAGCACGTGTACCTTTGCGTGGGTGTACACTATACGAGAAGGCATCCAGACATACTCCTGTCTTCCCCTCCCATCCCAGCAGAGGCAAGGTTCAGAAGAGCCGTCCGTACTCAGCTGTTGATCCCAGGTGCAGATCACTGCTTAGCCTACTCACTCCTCAGCAGGGAGGGTAACTGAATAGGATCCCTTCCGTGCACATTTGAGAATCCTCCCAGCCTCGCCTCTCACTCCAGCCAGAGCTCCCCGGTTCTGTCTGACATCCCTCTGTGTCCCTTCCTTGGCTTGGGACTCCTCTCAGCACCTTCCCAGAAAAAAAAGTTAAAAGACTGGGAGCACTTTCTTTGTAAAGGTAAAAGCTGCTAACTTCTGTTCTCCTGGCCCTTCTTATTTTCCAGGGCTGTAAAGAGTTGACTCCCATCATGTACATGAGGAAACAGGCTTTCATTCTAGATTTTATACAGGAACCAAAGAGCCATTGGTACTTATTAACTATAATTAAAAAAAAAAAAAAACCTTTCAAATACACACACAGCTGTTCCTTCTCCATGAGGTAGATGTGAGGGAGCCTCCTAGAACCCTGTTCCGTTCTCCCACACTTGCTCTAGGCATGCTCAGTGCTGTCCTGACTGGCCGTGGCCTACGATCCTTCTGGGAAGGAAGCTGCCCACACACCCTAGGGTCTGTATTCTCAGAGGGGAGCCAGGTATAGCTTTGAAATCATGAGCCGGCCAAGAATAAACAGAACAGGAACAAAGTCAGCTCTATTCTATTCTGACTTGAGCTTCATCAGTAAAAAACTAGTGACCCTGTGGGTTCCCAGTTCCAAGGGTTTCTATCTACAGATGTAAAAAAGAGAAAAATATTTTTTGGATAACTTTTGAAGCCACCTGAATAATCAATAAAAGAAAAAGGAATGAGGATAAATCAGTCCATTCAGTGGATAAAACATTACACAATGATTAAAAACAGTTATTTTAACAATTACTATGAGCATATATTACTTTTGAAAAATACAATAATGTAATAAAATGGAAAAGCTGATGAATTAATTTTAAAACTATGATATAAAATTGTTTACTAAAATTTCAACTAAAAGATACAAAAATATAAGCCGGGCGTGGTAGCGCACACTTGTAATCCCAGCACTTGGGAGGCTGAGACAGGAGGATTGCACAGGTTCAAAGCCAGCCTCAGCTACTTAATGAGGCTCTCAGCAACTTAGTGAGACCCTGTTTCTAAATAAAATATAAAATAGGTCTGGGAGTATAGCCCAGGGGTAGAAAAGTCCCTGGGTTCCACCCCAGTGCCACACACACACACACACACACAAGACACAAAAATATAAACAGAAATGTATGCATAACTTTATAAAATGGAGGAAATAAGCCAGAATGTGCACAGTAGTTCACCCCCAGAGCTCTAGCTCCTACTGTGCGATACATATTTTTGTTCTTGAATAGTACTGAGATTAGGAAGGAATTCATCTATTTTCTACTTTGTTATAATGAGATTATATAATTTCCATAATGAAAAAAATTTTAAGTGCTATATATAAAAATAAGACTGAGCTCACAACCCAAAACCAATTATACAGGGGTAGGGGCTTTAATGTTGTTCACAGAAAGACATCACATTATCAACAAAAATCACTGCAACAAACAGAAAACCATGCCATTCAGACTAATGGAATGTGAAGTTATTAACCCCCCCAAAAATAGTTATTTTTGATGCAGAAAAATAAAGATGGTCTATAACACTTCAACGTTTTCGACGACTCTGAAATTTGTAAATAGCTGGAGAATTCACTGTTTCTTTCTTCACCTTCACCCTCTGAGTCTTATCCTATAAAAGAATAAAGTATGATCAGTGAACACAAAGAGAGGGTTTTTAAAACAGAAAGGTTAAAATGCTGCCTATGAAAAGGCCTCTAATGCAGCCCTTCTCAAAGTTCAGAAGAGAAAGACCCCTACTGCCCTAAGCACCTACTTTATGCACCGAGTTAACTTTTCTCCTGGGTATCCAGACTGGTACTAGCTATGCACAGTCCTTGGGAAAACTCAGGAGGGAGGGGCTCCGATACTGGCTTTATTTTAAATTATCATTTTAATTCTCTCGCGGAACCCCAGTTGAGAAAGGCTGACCTAAGTGATCTGCAAGGCTAAAGAATCTGACATTTAGAGGAATGATAATAATATGAAAGAGGCGTCTTATATTCCTTAGCTCTGCTATTTAACTACACGATGTTGTCTATTTTTAAACACCAATGAGTGACATGCACTGTTTTGTTAACCTGTTTAAATGTTACGGGAGCTGCTCATAAGCTATAAAGTTCATATGCTACCCAAGCCTACCCTTTGCTGTTCCAAGGCACTGACTAATAACCCCCTTATTACCTTCTTAATCAAGGAACATTTCAACACTGTCAGAGCAATAGACACTGGCTCAAACCACTGCCCCTGAGGAGCAGACATTTTCACGGGGGTTGATTTACACACAGCTGAAATCCAGTCTCAGTTAAGACCTTTAGAAGGAAAAAAAAGAAAGAAAGAAGGCCTAAGGCACTCTCCTCACCATAAGATCTTTGCGTGTTTGAATTTTCTGTGCAATAACAAACAATTTCTTCTCTCGTTCAATCCGCTGCATCAGGCAGTCATATTGTTTTTGCCTTTCTTTAGCGATACTCTATAGAAAAAACACATATACTTCAATAAAACAATTAAGGCAAAAATTAATAAGAAACTGGTTCTTACGCCCAAATATATAAATTGTTTCATCAACTCCCTCCTTACCCCAGAATCAATATAATGTGATTACTATAAACTTGTCAACTTTAGGAACATCAAATTCTAGAACTGAAAAGAATCTTGGAGACTATCTTACTGAAATATGTCACTTTACAAATGCAGAATGAGGCCCAGAGAAGAAAAATAACTGACCCACGGACACATAATTCACCTGAAGCAGAGCAGGGACTGTTCCCAATCTCCTGGACTCTAGGGATTCTTCCAAAGCTACACTAAGCTGTTCAACCTTCGTGTGAAGACTTCAGTTTCCTAAAGAATGGGCAAGTACCAGAAACCCTACACAAAGTGAACAGAGAGTGACAGGCCACTAAACAGTGAGCTGGTGCCTGAGAATCTTAAAGCTGAGAGAGCAGGCTGAGCGTGGTGGTGCACACTTGTAATTCCAGTATTTGGCTGAGACAGGAGGAACCAAGTTTGCAGCCAGGCTCAACAACTTAGTTAGACCCTGTTTCCAAATAAAAGAATAAAATAGGTCTGGGGATGTAGCTCAGAAGTAGAATGCCTCCGGTTTCCATCCTCAGTATCATCAAAAAGAAAGGGCAGCAAGATTTTTTTCAGCAGGGGCTGACCTGAGAATTTTGACTGCTAATGATTCCTTAAAGACCAGTGAGAAGCAGGCTGAGACAGGTAGAGCACAGGTTCGAGGACAGCATCAGCAACATAGTGAGACTTTCAGCAACCTAGCGAGACCCTGTTTCCAAAGAAAATTTTTTAAAAGGGCTGGGGGTATAGCTCAGAGGTAGAATGAACCTAATTTCAATCCCCAGTACAACATATACATACATACACACAACCAGTGAAATTCTTAAAGATAACATACAGGTTGATTATCTCTTATCTAAAATGCCTGAGACTAGAAGTGTTTTAGATTTTGAATTTTTGAGTTTTCGAATAACTGTATGTGTATAAGGGAATGGACCCAAGTGTAAAAATTAAAATGTGTTTCATATGTCCCGTTACATACAACCTGAAGATGTTTTTTTTTTTTTGGTGATACTGGGAATGGAACCCAGAGGCTTTCTACCTCCGAACTATACTCCCAGACCTATTTTATTATATTTTACTTGGAAACAGGGTCTCACTAAGTTGCTAAGAGCCTCAATCAGTAGCTGAAGCTGGCTCTGTACCTGTGCCATCCTCCTGTCTCAGCCTCCCAAGCGCAGGGATACAAGCGTGCGCCACCACGCTCGGCTCAACCTGAAGATAATTCTATACAATGTTTTCAATGTGCCTGTATTTTGACTATGACCCATCACATGAATTCAGGTATGAAATTTTCCACTTGTAGCATCAAATCAGCATTCAAAAAGTTTTGAATTTCAGAACATTTAAGATTTGAGAGATCTAAATTAAGAATACAACCAGTGTCTACTTATTTGCACAAAATTCCAGTGTGGGATGGGGGCTTGTTCATAGACCTCTGAAAGCCCATTCATGGGCTGTTCACTTTCTCCAAGTTACAGGCTGGCACTCTACTTCCCAGCAGTCAGTCAGTCTGTCTCTCTCTCTTTTTTTTTTTTTTTTTTTTTTTTTTGTGGTACTGGCAATGAAACTCAGGGGCATTCTACCTCCATGCTACACCCCCAGCCCTATTTTTTATTCTTTATTTGGAGACAGGGTCTCACTGAGTTGCAAATGGCCTAAGTAGCTGAGGCTGTCTGTGAACCACGATCCTCCTGTCTCAGCCTCCAAAATGCTGGGATTATAAGCGTGCACCACCACGCCCAACTCCCAGCAGTCTCTTAAAAAAAAACAAAAAACTAAAAAACTTATTTTGCTTTCAACAAAACAATACTACTAGACAAAAATGACAAGACTCAAACCTTCTTAAATTCTCAAGAGCTATGATGGTAAGCTATTCTACACAAGAGTTTGGAACACTAATTTCTCTAGGGACTACCACAAGACTTGAGAAGTGTCAGTGACACAGCTAATTGAAAACACAACTAATTGACAAAACAGGGCTGTCACGAGAACACTAGTCAGCGGCTCCTCCGCTGGAAGTGTTATCAACATTTAGGGGAGCACTACTGGGCCGCAGACTTCAGCTGTTCCCCGATTCTAGCACAGTCTCACAGCAGTGGTTTCAGACAGCTTTTGTTTTCACTTTATTGCACAGACTGTCAAATTTATGGGATTACCCAATATAGTCAAACTAATTAGGGGTATTTATATTACTAAAGCAAGTTTAGCTGCCTCTGAGCTAGAGAAAACTGCTGTGAAATTAAACATTGGAAGCAAAACTGATGCGGTGTAAATGATTCAAATCAAAACAGAACAGCTGTCTGCTTGAAACACATTGACAGCATTTTTTAAATGAATCAGTCAGAGTGAGAGTTCAACTCCAGAAAGCTTTGAGGAAAAGCATATCGTCTCGATAACCCAGTTACAATGACGGAAAGCACCATAAGCAAAAGCCCATACAAAATCCTGGCTACAAATGCATAATACGGAAGGTTTTTTAACATGTATTCACTGCTAAAGGTTCAATATCAAAGTACTATATACCATACTCTTTAATCTTTATACTATCCCTTCCTTGGTATAAATTTTTCAAATGTTGGCACTCAAGCCGGGACTGGTGGCACACATTTGTAATCCCAGGACTTGGGAGGCTGAGTCAGGAGGATCACAGTTTACGGACAGCCTCAGCTATATAGTGAGGACCTCTGCAACTTAGTGAGATCCTGTTTCAAAATAAAGAATACAAAACAGGGCTGGGGGTGGAGCTCAGAGGTAACATGTCCATAGGTTCAATCTCCAGTGCCAAGAACAGGGTAAGAGCTGAGACTCGAACCTATGTCTAAAAGCCAAAATCCAAGCTCCGGAACACTATGTCATGTCTTCTTCTTTCTTCTATTTTTTTTTTTTCCTTGGTGGTACTGGAGATTAAACCCAGGGGCATTCTACCTTCAAGATACATTCCCCAGCCCCATTTTTTTTTTTTTGTTCTTTATTTTGAAACAGGATTTCACTAAGTTGCAAAGGGCCTTAGCTAAGCCTGGCTATGAACCTGGATCCTCCAGTCTCAATCTCCCAAGTACTAGGATTACACACGCCCGGATCCACTATGCCATTTCAATCTTAGAAACCAAGGAACCCTCTTTCTCTTCCATCCCCATTAGCAAATCATCCTTTCACTTTGCGCGCACAAACGCACGTGCGTGTGTGTGTGTGTGTGTGTTGCTGGGTATTGAACCCAGGGGCATTCTACCTCCAAACTATACCCTCAACCCTATTTTATTTTTATTTTGAAACAGGGTCTCACTAGACTTATAAAGTCTCACTACTTGTTAAGGCTGTCCTCGAATCTGCGCTCCCAGCCTCCCAAGTACTGGGATTACAGTTGTGTACCATCACACCCAGTTTTTCCTTCTACTCTTCTAAGGAAACTTAAGTTTTTCACAATAAGCACTGTGCACTCCCCTCCCCCCAGAAAAAGAAAAGGACTCTAGATTTCCCCAAGCTCTCATCTGAATAACAATGAAGGAAATTACCTTAAGTCGAGTCTGATGAGTAACTCCTTTCACTTTTTCCTTCTTCAAGGTTTCTATCCTGGGTCTATTAAAGACTCTGTCGACTAATTCCGGGGCTGTTTGCAGGTGAGTTGCAACATCAAACTGTTCAACTAAAATTCAAGACAATCCTTAATGCACTGCCTGTCTCTAAAACCAAACAGCACAGAGTTATATGCTAGATTGTCCCAGGGACCTCAAGCATTCCATACCTTCCTTTTTGGTATCAAAAAAGAACACATGCTTATTCTGTTTCTTCCCCTGGAAATCCAGCAGATGGAGCTCTGATTTTAGTCTTTCGATTTTCTAGAATACAGAACAGGGTCTCATTTTAAACTGGGTTCTTCAGAGTCTCAGAAATCAATTTTTAAAACCTTAGACCATCTCACATCATTATTGCCAGCCAGCATAAAAACTGTTTCATTCTTTTAACAAAAGGAACACTAAAATAAATCAAGCAGCAGCTACACTGCCAGATATTGGGCTAAGCATTCCACAAAACTGAATCTTTACAAAAAGCCTCAAGGAGGTTATTTGATCCACAGCCGTAAGGCTAGTGAGTGGCAGAACCAGAATTTAACATATGTCTGTCTTATACTCAACCTTCAACTCTCTTTTCCACCATTCTGATATACTTCTACATCATTATCACACTTAACAATTTTATGGGTTTGTTTTCCCTCCCTATTTTGCTTTTTGGTACTAGGAATTGAACACAGGATTGTTAAAAATAAATAAATTTTTTGGTACTGAGGATTGAACCCAGAAGCATTTTACCTCTAAGCTATACCCTCAGCACTCCCCACCCCCTTTCTTACTTTGGAACAGGGTCTCACTAAATTGCTGAGGCCATTCTCAAATATGCAATCCTTCTTCATCAGCCTTACAAGTACTGGGATTACAGAAGGTGTACACACCGCCTGTCCCAGCTGTGTTTCCTTTCTAAACCAACAAAAATATATTGGAACAAAGAGTTATTACCTTAGCTTCTGCAACTCTTTTCATTTCGATATATTTGATATCTTGAGTTCTCATCAGCTTTAGCTGTTCTGGTGTTACTTCTTCCTTAGTTTCCTTAATAATATGAACTCCATCCTAAAACCCAAATTTGGCATAGTTCATGGTTAGAACAAAGACAACCAATGCTGCACGCTAACAGTAAGCCAAGGCAGGAGGCCTCCGAGGTGCGCGTTCAATGTAGCGCCTGCAGTCATTTACTCTTACAGCAGTTCCCGGTGTAAAACAACAGGTACAGAAGCAGGAATGCATGCTGCAGGTTTCCCCTGGACACTGACCAAGTGCACCTGCACCAGCTGGAGAAGGGCTAAGTTAAAGACAAGGGTTGTTCCTCTCCATCTCCTCCTCATCCGTATTTTAAAACACTTGGGGCTTAACGCACCCACTGGTCCATTAGGCACCCACCTGGAGCTTAACTCGAGTCATTTTATAGTAGAATTCATCTGGATTCTTTTCAAGAGCTTTCTTCCGGAGAGCTCTGAGGAAGTCTTGCTTTTTATGATAGTCACTAAAAAGCAGGTTAAATGGGATTGATTGCAAAAGCACAAAACCAAAACATATACACAATTAGGAAACTTTACAAGCATCTAAAAGTTCACATAAAATGAAACTCTATAAAACCAAAGAAGGACTGGATCTGATCCACACACCACTGTCACCGAGTTGGGCTCGTGTCTCTACGGGGTCCACAGTCTAGCATCCTCTCCTATCCTAATCATACCTGAAATTAACTGCCTCATAACTCTTGGTGCCATTTATATCAAAACAAAGCACAAGTTAAAACTCTTAAGACCAGCTTCTGGTGTAAGCACCAAACAGTGAATATGATTGAGAAATTACAGTTCCACAAAGTCTCATGACTAGAATGGTGGACTCCACAGCCAAACTGTGTGGATTCAAATCTGAACTCCATCACTTCTGGCTAAGTAACCTGGGGTAAGTTAACTATTTTATATTCCTAGTTATTTTATATTCCAAGTTCATCTGTAAAATGCGTACGATCACAGGAACCTACTCCAGAAGGTAAAATCGGTGAGTATAAAATTGTAAACGGCCTAGAATACTGCCTGTCCAAGCCACAACATTCAGTTATTACTATTAGCCACAAAATTCTGGGACCTATAGAAATCCTTGTAATAATCCATCAACACCATCCACACCAAGAGCATAAGAAGGACCTCAACTGACATGTATGGCTAACAAATAATTACAAGTATTTTACAAATGAAGTGCTAAGGAAAAAGAAGAATGGGCGTAATTGTTTGATAAAATGTTTCCAGAGTCCATTATCACCCACATGTAGTCTCATGAATCCATCTTTCACATTTCTTCATTCCACACCACACGCGGTGATGTGTGAGAGTCAACAAATGAAATTTTAGATTGTATCTTGTACTTCAGGAAAAAGGAGAAAAAACACTCAGCTTGGGGTTCCAACACCAAGGCAGAGGCAAAGCAAAGCTACTATGAGAAAATGATCGGGAGCAACATAATAAAAAAGATTTACAATGCAACTAGCTAAATAAATTGTGCTCTGCCTAAACAACGAGGGAAGTTTAGAGCATTAGAAAAATATCTAATAGACTGCCAGAGGGTTGGCCATTTTATCAATGGCAGGAAACTATTCCCTGCTGGGACACTTGGGCCCTTCAGCTGCAGTACGGAGATATTGTAAGCTTTCTTGGCAGCATGTCTACCAGAAAGACTGGACTCACTCTGCACGAAGTTTGTAATCTTTCTTTTTCTCCAACAGTCCCAGATGTTTTCGAAAGCCAGGCTGGAAGACAAAAGAAAAATATAGCGCTTAGTTTCCACAGCAAACACATGCTCAAATCAACATGACATCTGTTGGGCACAAGAGACTAAACAAGAGTCTCTGGAGTGCTCAGTAAATCCCTGTCCTTGGAGCCAGCCCACTACCCTGTTCCCTCACCCTCCCTGCAGCTGGGCTATGCCCAGGGGTGAGAGGGACCAGCAGCCGCCAGGCAGGTCACAAGCACTGCCATAGTAGGTTCCTTGGCCTATTAAGGACAGAGAGGGGCAACAATGACTCGGCACTAGGCAAGCAGTTGCCTGTTGTACTAAAATTACTACCCACTTAATCCAAGGACTTATAAAATACTACCAAGGGAAAACATAGTAACAGGGATCCAACTGTGGAAAGGGAGCTAAGTTTAGAGTCTGGAGACTTGAGTTCAAATGTAAGCTTTACCTTTTAATCTGTGACCTTGAGCAAGTCACTTAACATCTCTGAACTGCCATTTCCTAACAGAAAAATCAGAATAGCACTCACCCCACCGGGTGGTTGTGAGGACTCAGTTGGGCCCCTGGAAGTGCTAGTGCCAGCATGCCCAACGGTTACTGTTTGTGTACCCAGGGACATTCTACCTTCAAGCCACACCCCAGCCCTTTTTAAATTTTCTTTCTTTTTTTTTTTTTTTTTTTTTTTCCTGTATTGAGGATGGAACCCAGGGGCATTCTACCTCTGAGCTACATCCCCAGTCCTGCTTTTTATTCTTTCTTTTGAAACATGGTCTCACTGAGTTGCAGATGGCCTCACTAAGTAACTGAGGCTGTCCTCAAAGCTGAGATCTTCCTGTCTCAGCCTCCCAGGTATTGGAATCACAAGCGTGCGTCACCATGCCCAGCTTTAATTTTTGTCTTGAAACAGAGTCTTACTATAGTAAGTTGCTGAGCCTGGCCTCCAACCTGCAATCCTCGTCTTGGTTTCCCAAGTACTGGGATTACAGGCATGTGCCACCTCGCCCAGCTATGTTTAGTGATCTTACCTTACCTTTGGTAGAAGGCAGGAGAGAAAACCAGGCACAAGAAGTACTTTCTCTGACACAGACTTAGACAGCGCAGAGGGTATAAGAACTGAACCTTGGTATTACTTTCTGCAAGCTACCATTTGTGGGGCAATTAATAAAAGTCAGGGTATGTGTGAAATGCTTTTCATCTATGTCATCTTAATAGGACAAACTTATTAAGCACTTACTATATTGCATAGCAATGTACTATGCTCATTACACAATCTCATTTAATCCCTGCAACAATTCACAAAAAGGAAAGCAAGCACTATCCTTATACCAATATTCCAGAAGGGGGATGAAGTTTAGAGAATGACATGTCTATGAATGCAAAATCAGTATACAGCAAAGATAAAACTACGGCCTGTTCTGGATGGGGCCTCGGCCTATGCTGGTCCACACACGCCAGACTGCATCCTGCTTTCTCTGAATACTCTCATCTTCTAAGGAAATGCACTTGTCTATTGTTCAAACTTGGAAAATAATTTGGGTGAGGTTTTTTTTGTTGTTGTTGTTTTGTGTTGTTTGAAACACTGAGGTTTGAACCCAGGAACATTCTACGTCCCCAGCCCACTTTATTTTTTACCTTGAAAAGGGGTCTCACTAAGTTGCTGAAGGTCTATCTCACTTAGTTGCTGAGATTGACCTCTAACCTGTGATACTCCAGTCTCAGCCCCCCAAATATTATGGCATGTGCTACTATACCAGCATTTGGGAAGCTGAGACAGGAGGATTGCAGGTTTACCAACAGCTTCAGCTACTACTTAGTGAGGCCCATGGCAATTCAGCGAGACCCTGTTTCAAAATAAACAATAAAAAAGAGGACTGGGGGGTGTAGCTCAGAGGTAGAAAGTCCCTGGGTTCCACCCCCAGTGCCACAAAAAATAAAATAAATAGGGCTGGGGGTGTAGAATTCAGAGGTAGAATGCCCCCGAGTTCCATCCCCAGTAAACACACACACACACACACACACACACACACACACACACACACACATTAAATATAGCAAAGGAAGTTTGAATAGTGGAAAAAGAAAGCTCAAGGGTCAAAAGAACAAGAAGCTAAGGATGTGGCTCAGTGGCAGAGAACTTGCCTGGCATATACAAAGCCCTGGGTTCAAGTCCCAGTACTGTTTAAAAAAAAAAAAAAAAAAGAGCAAGCTAGGCATTGTGGTACATGCTTGTAATCTCAGCATTTGGGAGGCTGAGACAGGAGGATTGCAGGTTTGCAACAGCCTCAGCTACTTAGTGAGGCCCTCTGCAACTTAGTGAGACCCTGTTTCAAAATAAAGAATTAAAAATAGGCCTGGGGTTGTAGCTCAGAGGTAGAATGCCCCTGGGTTCCAACTCCAGTGAGAAAAGGAAAAAAAAAAAACAAAACATGCTGATGCAGAAATCTTAGTATCTGTCATCTCCACCTGAATGTACATCTGTGTTACAGAGACCTGACTTCACACCTGAAACAATTCGTATAACATTTACCACCTCCATGAAAAACCCCTTTCAGTAGCTCCCCCACTGCCTCACTGAAGAACCTCCAAGGAACCCCAATAGAGAACGCTTGAGTCAGTGTGTTCGCCCAGCTTTCCAGCACGGCCTTCTCTCCTCTCCCTCAAAGACCTTCTATTCCTATTCAGGTATGGATGTGCAAGGACCGTGGCCAGCCTTAAATGCCCTCTCTTCTCTGACAATCCAAATCAACCACTTCAACTATGATATCGGCTTTTTCCCCCTGGAGAGGAGGTGCTGGGGATTGAACCTAGTGGCGCTCTACCACTGAGCTACATTCCCAGTCCTATTTACTTATTTATTCATTCATTCATTCATTTTTGAGATAGGCTCCTTCTGCCTCAACCTCTTAAGTAGCTGGGACTGCAGAGATGTCACAACATTTAAGCAACAGATCCCATATTTGTAAACTGAGGATAACACCTATCTCATAGGGATGCTGTAAGACTATGAGATATTCCTTGCAAAGCAGGAAGAGCTGTGTCTAGCTCATAAAGGGAGCTTTGCCTTCAAAGGCAAAATTCCCCCTAAGTCCAACAAATTTCACCATGATGCTCGCTCATCACCACTCTCTGTCCCACTTACATTCCTCATTTGGCATTTTTTATGTACCATCTCTTATAAAAGTATCTTTTAGTGGCCTCTATTTATCTTTAGTAGATCCAAAACACCTGATATAATTTTTGGCTTTGAAACTTGCCAGCTATAGCTATTTATCTGTGGACAAAGTACTTAACCTATCTCACCTGTTTCATCTGGAAATGGAAGAAAATAATAGTAACTACTTCTGCCGGGCGTGGTGGCGCACACCTGTAATGCCTGCGCTTGGGAGGCTGAGACAGGAGGATCGCGCAGGTTTGAAGCCAGCCTTAGCTGGCTTAAGAGACCCTGTTTCCAAATTAAATATAAAATAGGTCTGGGAGTGTAGCCCGGAGGTAGAAGACCCCTGGGTTCCATCCCTGGTACCACCTAATATATATATATATATATATATATATATATATATAAATATATCCTACTTCCATGCAGCTGTTGAGAATAAGAGTAAGGCATTCTGAACTCTGTTGGGCACTTCTACCATTTTATTTTACATTTATTTGTTGTGGTTCAGGGGACTCAACCCAGGGCGTTCTACCATTGAACTATACACCCAGCCCTTTTTTACTTTTAATTTCGAGACAAGGTTTTGCTAAGATACTGCACTGGACTCAAAACCTCAATCCCCAGCCAGGAGTAGTGCACTTGTAATCCTAGTTTTTGGGAGGATGAGACATGAGGATTGCAGGTTCAAGGACAATCTCAGCGAGCAGTGAGACTTTCCTTAGTGAGAGTCTCAAAATAAAAATAAAATAGGTCTGGAGATGTAGCTCGGAGTTAGAATGCCCAAATTTGATTCTCAATACCACCAAATTAAAAAAAAAAAAATGCAATCCTCTGCATCACTCACCAGAGTACTGAGATTGCAGGTGTGTGCCACTACCCATGGCTACTTCTGGTTAATTATTTTATTTTAATTTTTTTTTTTTTTTTTTTTTTTTTTTTGCGGGTCTTGGGATGGAACCCAGGGGCATTTGACCTCCAAGCTACACCCCCTGCCCTGTTTTTTATTCTTGATTTTGAAACCGGGTCTTACTGAGTTGCAGAGGGCCTAAGTAGCTGAGGTTGTCCTGAACCGCGATCCTCCGGTCTCAGCCTCCTGAATGCTGGGATTACAAGCGTTCGCAACCACGCCCGGCTTCTAGTTAATTTTAGATAGGCCCACATAGTCTCCCAAAGAGATGTCAAATTACATTATTGTTCCCAGTATACTACTGCACCCATAGTAGGTACACACAAGATGTTTCATAAATGTAATTAAGCAGGCAGACAAAATGTTGCTAAAAGGCATCAGTTCTCGTCCATCACTCAGTTGTACAATCTTATATAGTCTAGACCCTTTCCCCTTTCTTCTCCATCTGTTAAAAGAAATTGGACCACGGCCTTTCTGCATCAGGTACTATGTGATTACCAAGAACTGTTAAGTGAGTAAATTGATTTGGCATATTGGGGAGCTTGAATAAAATAAGCTTATATGCGGAATCCATTTATTTTCTTGACTGTTTTTGGGAATCACATAATATCTGATGCAGAAAGTTTATTTCTACCCAATATCCTCAGATATATCCTTCTCCGAAATCTCACAGCCGTTTATTCTGCCTGAATTCAGCGTCTGTATACGATCAAGTCACTCGGGATCTCAGCTTCCCCACCTGTATAATAAGGGACGGAAAACACCAACATTACGGGCTGAGGAATAAATCAAAATATGTGTGGCTGATTTTCGTGGATCACCAAGCCCATGCCTAATGGCGACACTACACCAGTAACACCAATCTCTTCGTTCACCGCAGCAGGCCATGCTAAGCGTAGGATGTGGGTTCCAATGCCAGCTGAGAACCTCAACTTCCTCAGGGAAGGTTCGGCACTTAACACACATCATTTCTTAGCTACACACTGAAACACGGGGGCGCAGGATTGATGATCAAAGTATGGGGTGCAGCACCGCTCTTCCAAGACAGAGAACCACAATGCCCCCATCCTAGTCCCCCGAGGCTCCACCCTGGCCACGCCGGGTCATTAGCAACATTTGCGCGGCTACAGCACCTAGACCCAAACAGGGCCCAGCACCTAGACCCAAACTGGGCCCGGCACCCAGGGGCGGCGAGGGGCCTGGGACGAGGGCAGCACCCGGTGCCTCCGGCAAGAGTTGGTGAGTTCTGTGCAGCCCTACCTGGCTCCTCTCTCGGTGCTCCCGCTGCCGGGACTTAGCCGCCTTGCGAAATGCCGCCGCCATGCCTACTCAGTCCTGGAAAAGATCTGAGTTAACCCCAGGTCCGCACTGCTTCAGACTCCGAGTCGGCCAACCATGCCGGAAACAGGGCCAGCCTCCAGTCTTAGAACCGCCCATTTCCGCTGTTCAGCCTATCAGAAGCCTGATTTTTCAGGAACTACGTCATCCAACCAAGTAAGCCCTCTAAGGCGCCTTCTGGGAGTTGTAGTTTACTGGTTCTAGTCTCGTGACTCTTGGAAAATCAACTCTTATTCGCCGAAATCGGTCCACGCGTCCCGAAACCTCGCCTTCGCGCTCGCCGCGCATGGGTACCTGGGAACACGTGGCTGGCGCGCCCTCAGGCTGAGCCGGGCTTGCTTGTGCGCATGTGCAATCACCTAAGGCCCCGCCCCAGTTGCTGTTTTTACGCGGTACATTTAAAACTAGGGGCCCACCAGGTGTGGTGATGAACGTTTGTAATCCCAGTACTTGGGAGGCAGAAACAGGAGGATCTCAGGTTCAAGTCCAGCCTTAGCAACTTGGCGAAACTCTCAGCAACTTAACAGAATTAATGTGTTGGGGGTGAGGCTCAGAGGTAGAATCTCCCCCCACCCCCAGGTTCAATTCCCAATACCACCACAAAAGAAAAGGGGGGAGGGGGGGAGAGAGAGAGAAAGAAGCTAGGAGTTGTATGGATTTTACTTTACAGTGCCCTGGAAAGAGTACTTTAAAGAGAAGAGAGATCTTAAAACTACATCCAGCCAAGCTACTGACTTACTGGCTGTGGGACTTTGGGTAAGTTTCTTGACTTTAATAAGCATCATTTTCCTCACCCATAAAACGAGGATAATAATAACATGCACCTCTTGCCTCATAGGACCATGGAGGGCTCATAGTTGAATTGAGGAGTCATATTTGTAAGCAACACAGAAGAGAATCACCTAATGGCAGTAGTTTTAAAGATCTGAGTCTCTCACAGATGAATGGCTGGCTCACACAATGAGTGCCAGAGGCAGTATGATGTAATGGTTAGGGTCATGAACCATGTTCTGATCCCAGCTCCGCTACCAGCCAAGGCAGTTTGTTTTGCTGAGACGAGGTCTCCTCATCTGTAACTAAAGATAATATTAATGCTATGCCCACAGAATTATTTTGAGGATTAAATGAAATAATATTTTTAAAGCTCTTGCTGGGCGTGATGGTGCAACACTTGTAACCCCAAGCTTTGGGAGGCTGAAACAGGAGAATCGTGGATTCTTGGCTAGCCTCAGCTATTTAATAGTGAGGCCATCTGCAACTTAGACCCTGTTTCAAAATAAAGAATAAAATTAGGACTGGAGGTACAGCTTGGAGGTAGAATGCCCTGGGTTCAATCCCCAGTACCACAAAAAATAAAAAATAAAGTTCTTAATGTGGTATTCGCTTGTTAAGTTCACAATAAAATGAAGCTATCCTTGTTATTACAATACCTGCCTCTGGTCTAGAGAGAGTTGGACACAGCAAAGGTTCATGGGTGTTTGATTTCTTTTCCATGACATGAAGCTAAACTTGAGCAGGCTACGTAAATGCATCTGCTTCTCAAGGCAGTGGTGTCCACTGTCCAGCTGAGGCGCTCTGGGGAAACCCTCTCCTCAGATAGTCCCTGGTGATGTTGACCTGAGGGGTGTGAAAGAGCTGAAAGTAGCTGAAATCTGCTATGTGAAAAGGTTTTTTCTGCCAGCTGTGGTGGCACAGGCCTGTAATTCCAGTGCTTGAGAGGCTGAGAAAGGAGAGTTATAGGTTCGAGGACAGCCTCAATAACTTAGTGAGGCCATCAACAATGTAGCATGGCCCTCAACAACTTAGCCAAACCTGTTTCAAAATAAGAAATAAAAAGCCAGGCGTGTTGGCGCATGCCTGTGATCCCAGCATTTGGGAGGCTGAGACAGGAGGATCACAATTCACAGACAGCCTCAGCTACTTAGTGAGGCCCTCTGCAACCAGTGGGACCCTGTTTCAAGTTAAAGAATAAAAAAATAGGACTGGGGTGTAGCTCTGGAGTAGAATGCCCCTGGGCTCATCCCCAGTACTGCAATAAATAAATAAACAATAAAACAGGACGGAGTGGGGGTGTCTCAGAGGTAGAATACTGCTGGGTTCAATCCCTAGTACCACAAAAAAGAAGTCTTTTCCTGCCTTTGCATTTGAGCCTTGCCCAATTAGTCACATACATTAACAAAAGTCCATCTCATTTGTTACTTACCATTGGCAGAAAAGCTCCCTCATGACCCGGCCCACCTTTCCAGGCACATCTCATTTAAGAAGACCAGCTATAAGGCAGTGACCAGGTGGCAGCCCAGCCACTCTCCACAAAGAACACTGAGTGAGCAGCAGAACCAGGAGAAGCCAGCTCTGGGCACTGGAGGCGAGGACCCTGGGTTCAGCCCTGGATTGGAAGTGCCTATTTACCATCTATCGGCTTGTGATTTGGGAAGAACAAGGGACTAGGGTTGAGGGGTAGAGGGAAAGCAAACAGGTTGTCAAAATCTTTGGAAATCCTTGTCCTTCTCTGAGTAGATGATGATAACCACCTCTTGTGGTTTTTGATGATGACTAAAGAGGGTAATGACCAATCTAAGCATGTCACCCTGCATACAGACAGCATTTGTGTGTGGGTGTGGGTGTGGGTGTGGGTTTGGGGATGGAACCCAGGGGCATTCTACCTCCGAGCTACACCTCCTGCCCTATTTTTTATTCTTTAGTTTGAAACAGGGTCTCACTAAGTTGCAGAGGACCTCACTAAGTAGCTGAGGACCTCACTAAGTAGCTGAGGCTGTCTGCAAACCGCTATCCTCCAGTCTCAGCCTCCCTAATGCTGGGATTACAAGCGTGTGCCACCATGCCCGGCTTACAGACAGCATTTAAACCTGTTAGTTCTCCCTCTACCCCTCAACACTAGTCCCTTGTTCTTCCCTTTCTACACCCAAACCTATTGAAAATTTCTGAGTTGTGTGTGTGTGTGTGTGTGTGTGTGTGTGTGTTTTATATTGGGGGTTGAACCCAAAGGCATTCTATTTCTGAGCTATATCCCCAGCCTTATTTTATTTTTTTTTTGAAACAGGATCTTTCTAAATTGCCAAGGACCCCATTAAGTTGCTAAAACTGGCCTTGAACCTGCGATCCTCCTATCTCAGCCTCCCAAGCACTGGGATTACAGAAGGCACTACTGTACCCAGCTGTTTCTGGGCGATTTGAAAGAGCATGTCTGCTAAGCCCTGGGCCTGCAAGGGCTCTAGGCATTGCCATGGTAAGAGTGAGCAATACAAGCAGAGAAGGAAGAATATTTTCTCACTAGGAGAAGGAAAACTTGTGGTTACAGGCACCAGAGAATGATTCAGCACCCACAGGAAACCATGAGAGGCCTGTCAGTAGTCACCAAGCGCCTCCTTTTGAGAATTCTTGCAAGGTGAGAGGACAGCTGGGGACCCGTGCGAGTGAGGTAGGGAAGAGCGCCTAGGGACCTCCTGGGTGGAGAAAGAACAGCTAGATCCTACTTACCCAAGGCCCTTCATCCAGCACTCAGGCTCTGCTCCCAGCCCCAGCTCAGACACACCTGTTTCCCAGGGAGGGGGAGAAGACAGATGGGAAACAAGAACAGAGAGTCCATGTGGCTGATCCCTCTACTCCCTAGGGCATGTCTTCCAGGGCCAATGGAAATAAAGTGAGCAGGGAAATGTGAACCCACTGGGGAGCTGGAAATGGAAAGGAAAAAGGACACAGTCCCCCTGCCCTACACCAGCCTCCCTCCCCCAAGCCAGAGGTCTCCTAACTTTCTTTGGCCTCCAGACTCCAAGTCCAAGCAGCAGAACCTTTTAACACTTAAGAGGGAAGCGGGGGGGGGGCATACTGAAGATAAATTGTGCACTCGCTGGGCGTGGTGGTGCACGCTTGTAATCCCCGCGCTTGGGAGGCTGAGACAGGAGGATCACGCAGGTTCGAAGCCAGCCTCAGCTACTTAGTGAGGCTCTCAGCAACTTAAATGAGACCCTGTTTCCAAATAAAATATAAATAGGTCTGGGAGTATAGCCTGGAGGTAGAAAGCCTCTGGGTTCCACCTCTAGTACCACCAAAAAAAATTAAATAAATAAATTGTGCACTCTCCTACAATCTGCACAACACTGCTATGAGACAGAAACCCCACTCTCAACAGAAGATAGAGGCTCACAGAGGCTGAATGACTATAAACACTATACAACTTAACGTTAAGCTTATTTTTGGCATAAGGGGCATAGACATTTGACAGCCTGGGTTTGAATCCTAGCTTTTTCTTTTTTAAACCTTTGGCAAGTGACTTAATCTATCCATGCCTCTATTTTCTCATGTTAAAAACAGAGATAATGTAGATACTGGCTGGGCATAGTAGCACACACCTGTAATCCCAGGACTTGGGAGGCTGAGACAGGAGGATCTCAGGTTCTAGGATAGCCTCAGCACCTTAGCAATATGTTTTGAAAAGTTTTATGTTTCAAAACATAAAAATAAAAAGGGCTAGGGGTATAGCTCAGAGGTAGAATGCCCCAGGGTTCAATCCCCAGTACCCCACACATACCATATATATGTGTGTAAAATGTTTAGAGACTGGAGTAAATTAAGAACTCCAGAAATACTGACTCTAAGACTATTCAACAGAGATCTAAACATGAATAAAGAATGGAGATCTTCAGATTCTGCGTTTCTCCGACCCCTGTATCACTCATTTATAACCCCTTCCTTTCGGAAAGCTCTTCCCTCCTCTCCTTCACCCCAGAGCAGCCCCCATCTTGGTACCCACTCCAACCAGGGAGAGTAGTCTTCCCTGCATCCCCCTAGGCTGGAGTTCCCCTACACCTGCCCAACAAGTCCCAGAGAAAGGGCCCCCCACAGGCTGCCTTCGCTCATTTGCCAGATATTTATTCTGTGGAGTGGGGACTGGAAATGCAGAGATGAACAAAAAGGACCCCAGCCTCTGTCTTCCTGACACTTACAGTTCAGGCAGCAACAACAAAAATAAACACCCAATTATTTAACTTTGGAAGGAAAGCTGGCTTGGAGGCCAACTTGGGACCCAGGAACCAGGCACATGATGCAGAGGATAGGGTCTGCTGAAGCCCCAGCCTGGGAGGGTGTTAGTCTCTGCAGGACATGTGCTGGGGTGTGGGAGAGCCTCTCTGGGCACCTGACACCACGGAGATGCTGAGGTTATTTTCAGGGTTGGTTTGTTGTCTCCTGTTTTCAAACAGCACAGCAGAGCCTCCCCCCCCCCACACACACACACTTCCAGGCCAAGGCTATTTATTCCTAGTGACAAGCCTGAGGATCCCAGGGGGGGTGGCCTTAAGAACCTAGAAGGGCCCCGTGTCCCTGGCAGGCGTCAGTCCTCCCTGGCACAGAGAGGAAGCCAGAGGGTCAGAACTGCAGAGGTTCCCTTCCCTCGCCTCTGCCACCCTGCAGCACCCCCACCCCGCTTGCATCCCTCCCAAAGAAGCCCAAAGGTCCCGGGGCCAAGGATTAGGGTCTCCCTGGGCCTCAAAGGTCAAAACTATTCCTGAAGCTAGACTCCTCAGGGCCAGGGTGCAGCTGGAGGTGGGGCAGGATGCTTATCAAGGTTTCTCACACTCAGAGTTATGGAATCAAGCCCTTTGAAGGTCAAGGCCCTATGGAGTGGGGAGGTCTTCGCTTTACCCCCAATTTACAGAAAATACCTTGGTCCCAGTGACAGTAGGAGTCAAAACCGCCCCCTCTCTTATGAATTAAGGCCTCCTTCATAAACTCGGGCTCAGCGTAACCTTTGGGGGTAAACGACAGGGCAGGGGAGATGGAGGGACTCGAAGAGGCAGGAGGACTCTGGTCCCCCGGGTCCTGCACCCCAGGCGCGGGATCGAGCGCCCCAGCTGCGGTGGCGGCGGGGACCGCGGGAGGGCGGGGCGGGGGCCGGAGGCTGGGGAGCCAGGTTAGCTGGGCGGAGGGGGCTGGGGCGGCCGGCGGCGCGAGGTGGGGGCGGGGTCTGGCCCGCGCGGGCTGGGGGCCGGGGGCGGGCTCCGGGCGGGGCGGGCCCGCGCGCACTTCCTCGGGAGGCCCGGGGCCGCGCGCCCACTCGCCCACACAGTCCATCGCAGCCGGCAGCCTCGCCGCACCCGCTCTGCCCCGCTCGGCCGGGCCCGCAGGTAGGAGCCGCCGAGGGACGCGGCCCCCGCCCCACCCGCGCCGCGTGCGCCCTGCTCCGAGGTGAGCGCCCCGCCGACCCCGGCTCCCAGCTTGGCTAAGGGTGCCCGATCGGGCCGAGAGCTGCTGCGCCCCCCGCCCACTGCCCTTACCGCGGCTGGCCGCGGGCGCCTACTGTGCGCCAAGCCCCGGGGACTGCCCGCTGGCCGGGTCTGCGTCTCTCCGGCTGCTGGGGCTGCTCGGCGGGGCGGGGGCCGCTTCCAGAGTGGGGCGTGGGAGGGGGCCAAGTTTGAAATTGAAAAGCCTTGGAGAGATCCGGAGGGTTGGAGAAACTGAGGCTCCCGGGAGACCATTGAAACAAGGACAGAGACTAGACGTACAGAGTTGCCGAGGGACAGATCCGAGGATTGGGGCAGCCCGGGTTTTGTGCCGCATTTTAAGAAAAAGCATACGTATGACCTCAGTGAACACATTGCTGGGGCCCCTCCCAGGGCCTAGGGCCCTGAGGCTGAAGTTTTGTTAGCTTCTTGCTAAGCCTGAGTATACAGAGACATTCCAGAGACTGGGGACAGAGATGCCCAGAGAGCCTTGGATGCAGAGACTGAGGAATGGAGGTGGTAGGGACCCAGACTCCAGCCCTTAAGAATGCGAAAGATCAAGACTTGGGCTTACAGAGGTAGAGAAATGGGTGGAGGCCCCACTGGCAGATAGCTGGTCACAGATCTAGAGAACTCCAAACATTAAGGCGGTGTTCAGACAGGGGGTTGCTGAGTGGAGCCAGCCAGGCACAGAGAGTCTCCTGAGGAGGAGACTCAGGTGCACTGACAGTCCAGGAGATCCTGAGAGACACAGGCCTGAAAGGCTGTGGGGGCCTGAGGCCCGGCCAGCCATCCCCTTTGAGGCACAGGACCTGAGACAGTAAGATTGAGATTCAAAAGTAGCCCCAGGCATACACGCTTTCACCAAGACAGCCCCAGCTTATTTTTAAACTCTAATCTTGGACTGGCTGCTTCAGTCCTGGGGGACCCAGGGTGAATGAACTGTTCCTCTCCTGTCCCCAGAGCAGCTGCCGGATCCTACTCCCCACCCCCTTTTCCCTAAACTTCTCCAACTTCCAGGCCCTGTGGGGGAAGAAGCAAGAGAACTGAGTTTGAGGTTGGTGGCCTGGGGTGGGGTGGGGTGGGGGAGGGAGCAGGACTCTGATTTCTTCCCTTAAGCCTCCTGTCAACTCCTGGAGCTTGGAGAGGGGTGCCTGTTCTGATCCCCACTCACAGCTGTGCAGCCTGGCCATGGTCCTCCTGGACAGTGGGGCGGGGTGGGGGACAAGAGAGTTGAGCATTTGGCATGGGTACTTGGAAAGGCTTCTGGGTGTCTTCCAATCGCAGGGCTGGCAGTGAACAGGAGAGCCAGACTCTGGTGCGTATCCTGTCCCCCTGCCCTTAAAAACGGACTGGCCTCTCCACCAGCCACTGAAGCGTTTCTAGGGGGAGGGCAAAGGATAGGATTCCCGACTGGGAGGCAGGAGACCTGAGCTGGGACCAGGAGCAGCCCTGGGCATGCTCTCTATGTCCCCAGCCTCTGTGAAGTGGGGGCAGTACTCTCTTCTGCCTGCCTTTTGTCAGAAGATGGTGGGATGTACTTTGTGAGAGGCAGAGCAATGCACAGGCGTATGTACCTGTGTAGCTGTGTGCGAAGTCTCAGAGTTACTCTTGTGGGAGCTGGGCTGACAGGGCCAGAGCCACCACTGGTCCCAGCAGTCCCCTCAGCAAGACCCACGGACCTGAGACCTTCTGTTCTCTCTCTGGGCCCACACTGTGAGTGTCCAGGTCATATCCCAGGCCAGCTGCCCGAGCCAGGCTTACCTGATTCCTGCTGTCTGGCTCTAGTATGAATGAGGGGCTCATAGTAAAAATGCAGAGAACAACCATTTACCCAAGGCTTAGCTGCCGGGTGCTTTCCAAAGATCGTCACATTTGAAGCTGACGGCCGCCCTTAGAGGTGGGCAGTGTTATCTCATTTAACTGGATGGACAGACAGGCTCGGGGCACTTCAATGACTTGCCTAAGGTCACAGGATTCAAGCCCAGGTTTATATTCCATAGGCTGAGCTTCCACTCACTTCCCGCCACACATACCCAGTTTTCTGAGCTCCAGGCTGGTCACTGGTGTGTGTGTGTGTGTGTGTGTGTGTGTGTGTGTGTGTGTGTGTGTGTGTGTGTGCAGGGATGCAGTGTTGGTGAGGTAAGGGGCTAAGAGCCATCTGGCAGATCCAGCAGTCTTCCCTGAACCTCACCCTTCCTAGCTAGGAAAGAATAAAAGACTGGCTCCCTCCTTGTCCCGTTAGTCCCCCAGCCTTGCCAGGGAATGGAGGAGGGAGAGGGATGGGCAGAGACAGGTGGACCTTGGTGGTGCCCTTCACTGTGTCCTCACCAGAGCCCAGCTGGATAGACTAAGGAATTGGGGGATTCTGGGAAGGAAGTAGAAGCCACGCCCATACCCTATTTGGGGTGCCCCTAGCTTAGAGTGGTGACTGGCTCCCAGGGGCGGGCCCAGGGCTAGCCTGGGCCTGGGAAGGTGGCTGCTGCTGCCAGGCAAGCCAGGAAGGAATGAAAGGGCCCAGGGCACTTCCCAGTGGACACCTGGCCACACTCCACCTGCATGGCCTCCTGCTGCCCAGTGGCTGAGAGCCCAGGCCATCCTCAGATGCCGGGCCAGAGGAAACCCCCACTGAGAGGCAGGGAGGGGACTGAAAAGGAGGGGTGCCTTCTACCCTACAGCGGAGGGGTCCCATCTGAAGACCCCAGTCCTGGTGGCCTCATGCCCTGCTTGGGTGTGAGCTGGTGGGAAGCTTCAGAATCCCAAGCCCCAGAAGAGTTGGGCCCTCAGGCTGGGGCATCTGCTGGCGCCTCATGTCTGAGCTCCAAGCCAGAGCAATACTGTGGGTGAGAATTTCCCGCTGGGGGTGGCTAAGAAAAGGAGAGTTTTTCCTTCAACTTGTGCCAGCACAGGCCCTGGGGACTGCCAGTCCATGAAGTCTAATGGGGAGGGGAAGGCTGGGGGATAACTTTGTACACCCCCTAACTTCCCTAGGCTTATCCACAGTTGTGTGAACACCCCTTCCTACAGGTCCCGGTGGTCCTTCTCCACCACCTGTGATGGATCCCCGCCCTTCAATGCAGGCTTCACAGTGGAAGAGACCAGGGATGGGGAGCTCTGAGTTTGGGACTGGAGACTGGAATCCGTGGGGCAGCAGAGGGGACTAGGAACCCCACTTCCCCTCACACACACCCCCACTCCCCGTGCTCTTATTCCAGAGGCAGCTGTGTGGATGACCTCATCCCGCAAACATGCTTTGTTCCTGAGAAAATGGAAAGTGTCTGAGGTTTGGTGGGGGGCTGGGTGTCTGCAGCAACAGCTCTCAGGGCTCCCCTTGTCTTACTTCCCACCCAAGAGTGGGGAGCAGAGGTCTCCAGTGGCTCCTGCTCTCTTGCCCTTCACTCCCTCCCTTCCCGGCCTCAAACCCTGCAAAACCAGGAAAGACTGGAGAGGCTGTCTGGGGCTGGGGGGCCTGGGGCTTTGCAGGCCCGGGCAGGAGTGATCCCTGGCCAGAGATGGCAGGGGGCGCCCTGCACTCTGGCCATCTCCAGTCCTTCCTAGGCAATCATTTTCCCGCTTTTCTCCCTCTTGCTGGCAAAATCTGACATCTGGCCCTCTGTGCTGCCACAGCTGTTACAGATGTTGCAACCAAAGATGCCCAGGCTGGTGTGACCAGAGACACTGCAGGGGCGGAGGGGGGTGAGGGCAGAGGGTCCAGCTGGGGAAGTGTAGCTGTGTCCAGCTTGCAGGATTTCCTTCCTGCGTTAAACCTATGCTCAGCCTGTCAAGTTCTTATTGCTTGGCTGATTCTCCCGGGAGGGAAGGCTGACTTCTCACACCGGCATCCATATTCATCCGGCTTCCACCATTCATCTGCCCAGGATCCCTCTAGCATTCCACTGTTTCCTGAATCAGGACACCCCCCCCACCCCCACCCCCGCCAACAGCCCAGACTCATCCCTAAGCTCCCAGTTCAGAGCTCCAGGTAAAAGTTCTCTTTATATTGCTAGGGTCCCTTCCTGGGAGTCAGGAGAAGGTGACACTGCTGTCCATATGAGGTAGGGTGCCACCTCTGCTCCTACCACCCTAGGGTCAGTAGGGACAGTGGAGGTTGAACTCAGGCTGGGGCAGGAAATGAGTCACTGACCCAGGAAGAGCCCCCTCCCCCAGATCTGCCAAGGCCTCGATAAGAAAACAACTTCTGCTTCCTGATTTTTTTCCTGACCCCTTCCCACCCCCACATCAAATGCAGAAATAAACATGCAAGACAGACTCCTGGGTTACCAGGAACACCCCATCCCCATCCCTACCTGCTCTGATTTGGCATTTCCTATGCTTGGGCTCTTGCTCTTTTGTGACTCTAAAAGAGCTCTTGCCCAGGGCCTGGCTCTTTCTTGCTAGGGGTCACTGGGTGACCCCTGCCCCACCTTGTGTTCCTAACAGGGCTCACCCCACATCACCACCATGAGCGAGGCGTTTGACTGCGCAAAATGCAGCGAGTCCCTGTATGGCCGCAAGTACATCCAAACAGACAGCGGCCCCTACTGCGTGCCCTGCTATGACAACACCTTCGCCAACACCTGTGCTGAGTGCCAGCAGCTCATTGGCCATGACTCCAGGGTAAGGCCCAGACCAGGCAGGGCATGGGTGGAGGTTAGCAGGAGGGGGCAGAGGATGGGTCCACTAGGTCCAGCTGCCAGAGCCCCTGTTGTGGTCCCTGCAGGAGCTGTTCTATGAGGATCGCCATTTCCACGAGGGCTGTTTCCGCTGCTGCCGCTGCCAGCGCTCCCTAGCCGATGAGCCCTTCACCTGCCAGGACAGCGAGCTGCTCTGCAATGACTGCTATTGCAGTGCCTTCTCGTCACAGTGTTCTGCCTGTGGGGAGACTGTCATGCCTGGTATGCGCCCGGGGGCTCATCCCATTTCATCGCATGTGCCCGTCTGATACATATGTGGAGGACTGATGTGCGTAGAGACCAGCACACACAGCTCACTCCTAGAAGTTTAGTGTCTGCAGCATCTGTTGTGCCTAGCTGCTCTTGGGAGCTGAGTGTGCACAGGGATTGGCACGCCCAAGACCACATGAAAGCTTGGTGTGCAGAAACTGACAAGCTTGGTACCTTCCTAAGGGTTTACTGTGTGCTGAACCACTAGGCCTGGTACACACCTGGGAGCTTACAGTGTGTGGGGACGCTGACATACTTGATACACATCTGGGGGCTTAACATGTATGAAGACCTGCATGTTGGTACATATGCAGAGGTCAAACACAGGGCTTAAAGTGCATGGGAACCTGTATGACCTAATAGCCATGTGAAGACAGCACATGTGAGAATGACATGCCTGAACATGCAAGTTTAGTATATGCAGAACCTGGCTCACTCAGGGCACCAGAACTTCGTGTAGGCAAAGATTGCTCGCCTGGCATATGTGGGATCTTGTGTGTGTGCTAAACTATCATTTCTGGCGTATAAGGGCTTAGCACATACTATGACATATACTATGCTTATCACTTGGAGGCTTGATGTGTGTTGAGATGGTGATATCTGGCCAGGGGTAGTGGTAAATGCCTGTAATCTGAGCACTTGGGAGTCTGAGACAGGAGGATCGCAGGTTCATGACCAGCCTCAGCGGGAGCACACGCAGGCTCATACACTCACACAGAGTTGTATCTGAAACATATGGAGGCTGAACATATGCCAAAACCCCTTGTCTAGTTTTAGAGGCCTAGCCCGTGCTGAACCATCAGGTCTGGTATCTGGGGAGAGGTTGCCGTGTGTAGTATATGGGGGAGGGGTCTTGCTGCATGTGCATGGATACCACCCTTCTGGAATTATGGGAGTAATGGGTATAACTGGGGGAGGGGCTGTGATCAGAGACTGGCTTCAGAAGCTTGGGACATAGCCTCTGAGTGGGACTCCTGTTCCCCACAGGGTCCCGGAAGCTGGAGTACGGAGGCCAGACATGGCACGAACACTGCTTCCTGTGCAGCGGCTGTGAGCAGCCACTGGGCTCCCGCTCCTTTGTGCCCGACAAGGGTGCCCACTACTGCGTGCCCTGCTATGAGAACAAGTTTGCTCCCCGCTGTGCCCGCTGCAGCAAGGTGGGGGCTGGGCCAGAGGGGTAGGGGTAAGGCCTGCTGTGGGGTGGGAATCCCTGCTTCCCCCGCTGATGGACGCTGCCCCCACAGACGCTGACCCAGGGTGGAGTGACGTACCGTGATCAGCCCTGGCATCGAGAATGCTTGGTCTGCACTGGGTGCCAGACACCCCTGGCGGGGCAGCAGTTCACCTCTCGGGATGATGATCCCTACTGTGTGGCCTGTTTCGGAGAACTCTTTGCACCTAAGTGCAGCAGCTGCAAGCGCCCCATCACTGGAGGGACAGGTGGGTAAAGCCCAGGCAAGGGCGTGGATGTGGTACTGGGTGAGGCCGAGGGGCAGAGCTAACCTCCAGCCTCCCTCCAGGACTCGGTGGAGGCAAGTATGTGTCCTTTGAAGACCGACACTGGCACCACAGCTGCTTCTCCTGTGCCCGCTGCTCCACCTCCCTGGTGGGCCAAGGCTTCGTGCCCGATGGAGACCAAGTTCTGTGTCAGAGCTGCAGCCAGGCAGGGCCCTGAGCCAGGGCTCCAGAACTGTGGCTCCTCGTCTGTACCTGAGACCCCGCCCCTTCCCAGAATGGGGGCCCCCCACACCTGGGCGCTCATGGAGCCTCCGCCATCCAAGGACTCACCTCCACCATCTCTGGACTTCAGAACTGGGCCCTCTCCCCAACTGTCTGGGTTTTCAGACTAAGCCCCCTCCCCAAATCAGGGCATTAGATCCCAACTCTTCAAACCTGCACCCTGGGACTTAGGACCCCTTAAAACGAGACTTCTCTACATAGATTTTAGGCCAAGGGCTTTGTTTTTCTTCATGTAGAGGAGGAAAGAGACAGGAAGGTCTCAGACCTCTTCTATGGATGCCGGAGAAGATCTCAAAAGTGGACTGTACCTTGGCTTGACCCTACTCCCCTCCCACCCCCCTCCCTAGTACAGGGGCTGTCTGCACAGCCCATCAGGCTCTACTGTTTGGGGTCCCAAGGCACAGGGTGCTGCCCAGGTGTGTTTATCGAGTATCTTTTATTTCAGCTCCATTTTGTCCCGAGATGGGCAGGGGGGGCTCGGCTCACCCCCTCGCAGAGTCTGCAGTAAAGCAGTAAAGCGGTGTGAGGAAGCACAGGCCTCTGTGTGTTTGTTCCTGGGCGGGGTGCGGGTAAGGAGGGCAGGCATGCAGAGGAAAGCCTCTCTCCAGGAAAGGGATCCCCACAGCAACTCCCACCCTCCCCAGCTTAGCCCGCCAACTCCCTGCTGGCCAAGGGCTTTTTCCTTCATGTAGGCGGGGAGGGAGGGGACCGGGAAGGTCCCAGACCTGAGCCCCACGGTAGCGGGGTTCCTGTTTCCGGTACACAACGCCCCCTACCCTAAAAGCCCCGCTCAGATCTCCAGTGGGAGCACCGACTGGGTCCTGATCCCCAGGAGGGCCCAGACCCTCCGCCCCCACTCCCTCTTCCCTAGGATTAGCGGAGGCGGCCCAGGATCCGCTCTCAGCCGCACGTTTTTTGCCAAAAAAGGCAAGGATACAGCTGCACGCGCCGCGGGAACATCTGGATCCGATTCCCAGCATGAATGGGTCACGGCCCCGCCCCCCATGATTCAGGGGCGGGGGCGGGAGGAACCAGCGGGGCTGTCCCCTGAAGTGGGGAGATGGGGCGGAGCGCGGCCCCCTCGCCGGGCGTCGGACGCTCCCTGCTCCTGCCCTGGGCTGTGCGGGCGGGTTCCGCGTCTGCCCGTCGCGGGTGGGTCCCTGCCCGCGGGCCTCCATCGCAGCCTCCCTGGGCGGAGACCCAGGCCCCCGGAGAGGGGGAGGAGCCCTGGCCCCGCGGAAACCGCGTGATTACAGGCATCCCATAGAATGGGGCGGGCACTAGGGCTTCCACCCCACAGAGGTGGACTCCCGGAGTCAGTGGCTCAAAGTCACAGAGGTAGTCACCAGGAGATCCCAGATTCTAATCCGCTTTACAGTGCCTCCCGGCCCCAATTCCAGTCCTCAACTGCCTGAGGCTGCGGCTGACATTTTCAACAAATCTTTACAAGCACCCAACATATGTGCTTATCATTAATAACTGTGTGTTTACATTTCTATGTGTTTCTCTCTCCCAGCCGCCTGAGGCCCGGGCTCACGCCCGCCTTGCTCACCCCTCTTCAGCTCTCGGCACCTACTACAAGTTCAATAAATACTTGTTGAGGAAGAGCAGTCCAAGCCCAGAACACAGCTGGCGAAAGGCCTGGCGGTCTGAAAACAGATGGCCCTTTGGGGAAGCAGCGAGTAATTGCATTTGGAGGAAGTGCCAAAAGTTTAAAATGGCAGGCAGGGCCCGGGTCGCAAAAAGCCAAATGCCAAGTTAAACAGGCCTCACCCTGAGGGTAAAGTGGCCAGTAGAAATGTGTAAGCAGCGAAAGGATTGTAGTTCTAGAAAAGATCACTCTGAGCCCGGCCTGGGAGACTGAGACAGGGGGATTGCATGTTGGAACCCAGCCCCAGCCACTCAGCAAGACTTAGTGAGACTCTGTTTCAAAACTTAAAAAAAAAAAAAAGAACTGGGTGTCATGGCGCCCGCGTGTAATACCAGCATTCAGGAGGCAGAGACCGGGGGATCACAGACAGCCTCAGCTACTTAGCGAGGCCCTTCGAAATTCAGTGAGACCCTGTTTCAAAAAATAAAGGCTAAACTGGGACGTGGTGGCGCAGGCTTGTAATCCCCGTGCTTGGGAGGTGGAGACAGGAGGATGGTGCAGGTTCGAAGCCAGCCTCCACTGGCTTAAGAGACCCTGTTTCCAAATGAAAATATAAAAAATATGTGTCTGGGAGTGTAGCCCGGAGGTAGAAGGGTTTCCACGAACCCCAGTACCACCACCACCCCCCCAAAAAAATAATAATAATAATAAAGACTAAGCCGGGCGTGGTGGCGCACACTTGCAATCCCAGCATTTGGGAGGCTGAGACCGGAGGATGGAGGTTCGCAGCCAGTCTCAGCTACTTAGGCCCTGTGCAACTTAGGGAGACACTGTTTCAAAAATAAAGAATAAGCCGGTAGTGGTGGCACCCTCTTGCATTCCAGCATTTGGGAAGGTAAGACTGGAGGATCACGGTTCGCAGACAGCCTCAGCTACTTTTTGAGGCCCTTTGAAACTCAGTGAGACCCGGTTTCAAAATAAAGAACAACAACAACAAAAAATAGGACAGGGGGTGTAGCTCGGAGGTCAAATGCCCCTTGGATCCATCCCCAGACCCGAAAAAATAATAATAAAGAATAAAAAATAGGGGAGGGGTTATAGTTTGGAAGTTGAATGCCTCTGGGTTCCATCCCCAGACCCGCAAAAATAATAAATAAATAAATAAATAAATAAATAAATAAATAAAGACTAAAAAATAGGGCTGGAGGTGTAGCTCAGAGGTGGAATGCCCCTGGGTTCTATCTCTAGTATCACAATAAATAAATAAATAAATAAATAAATAAATAAATAAGGCTCGGGGAATATCCCTGGGGTAGAATATCCCTGGGTTCAGTCCCCAATACAAGAAAGGATCAGATCACTCTGGCTGCAGCATGAATCATGGATTGGAGGAGTAAGATGAGCAGGCTGATCAGAACCGAAGGAGGGTAGGCAGTGGTCCAGGTGAGAGATCATTCAGCCTGTGACAGGAGGCAGGAAAGACAGGACTTGGTGACTGGTGTGATGGAATGTGCTTGATGAAGAGGTATTTCAGGGAAGAAGCCTCAGATTTGAGAGAATGTGTGCCACTCTCTCACCTAAGAGAGAGAAATGTGTGGCTACAATACTGTTTCATTTGTTTCAATATAAACATTTTTCAGATTTAACATTGCAAACCCAACTTATTTTTAAATTGAGAAAATAACGCATGCATATGTTTTTAAAAACCCAAAAATTCCATGCTCTACTTTGGGTGTACACAAAGAAAAATTTCCTGCCCATTCCAGATCTCCAAAGCTTTCTCCCCAAGAACAATCACTGTTTACTGTGACTCGGATGTACTTACAGAAATAATCTCTTTGCACATCTATTTTTATACATTCTGTTGTGCAGCTAGCTTTCTTCACTTCATGTGGCTATCTTTCCATATGAGTTCATACAGATTTTTAACAGCTTTATCGAAGCATAATTTACATATGATAAAAATGCATTCATTTCAAGTGTACAATTAAAATAATCTTAGTAAACATAACAAAATTACTGGACTATCATCACAATCCAATTTCAGAACATTATCACCCAAAAAGGATTTCTTGTGCCCATCTGTAGTCCCTTCCAAGCTCATCTCCAATCCTAAGCAACCACTCATCCACCCTCTGTCTCCATGGTGTTGCCTTTCTGGATATTTCTTTTTATTTTATTTATATTTTTATTTCTTTATTTAGGTCCTGGGAATTGAACCCAGAGATATTGTACCTTGGAGCTGCATTCCCAGCCCTTTTTTTTTTTTTTTTTGCGGGTCTAGGGATGAACCCAGAGGCATTTGACCTTCCAAGCTACACCCCCTGCCCTATTTTTTATTCTTTATTTTGAAACAGGGTCTCACTACGTTTCAGAGGGCCTCACTAAGTAGCTGAGGCTGTCTGCGAACTGTGATCCTCCAGTCTCAGCCTCCCGAATGCTGGGATTAAAAGCGCGCGCCACCACGCCCAGCCCCAGCCCTATTTTATTTTTTATTTTGAATCAGGGTCTAGACAAGTTGCTGAGGATCTAGCTAAATCACTGAGGCTGGCCTGCAACCTGTGATCTTCCTGCCTCAGCCTCCCAAAACTGGGATCACAGGCTTGTGCCCCGCTACTCTAGACATTTCATATGGACATAGACCGTCATTTTGTGTCAGTCTCCTTCATGTGGAATAATGCTTTCACAGTTCATTCCTGTAACGTTCCTTTATTGACAAACAGTAGCCCATTGTTTGGATAGACCACATTATGTGTATCCATTCACTCACTGAGGAACTTGATTTGCATTCAGCTTTTTTCATTTATGAATAATGTTGCTATGAACAGATGAACATATGGAAATATTTTCATTTCTCCACCTCACATGGGCATGTAGGCTTCATTTTTGAGGTTGTATAGCATTTCACTGCTTGAATGTACCATACTTAATGAGTTCCCTGTTCATTCCCTACAATTAGCAAGTAGGTTGTGTGGTGTGTGTGTGTGTGTGTGTGTGTGTGTGTGTGTGTGTGTAGTGCTGGGGCTGGAACCCTGGGATGTTCTACCTCTGAGCAACACCCCCAGCCCTATTTCATTTTTTATTTTGAACAGGGTCTCATCAGGCGTTGTGGTGCACTCTTGTAATCCCAGCATTTGGGAGGCTGAGATAGGAGGATCCCAGTTCGAAGACCGCCTCAGCTACTTAGGCCCTTTGCAACTCAGTGAGACCCTGTTTCAAAATAAAGAATAAAAAAATAGGGCTGGGGCCCGGCGCAGTGGCACACGCTTGTAATCCCCGCACTTGGGAGGTGGAGACAGGAGGATGGCGCAGGTTGGAAGCCAGGTGTCTGGTGTCTGGGTATGTAGCCAGGTGTCTGGGAGTGTAGCCCGGAGGTAGAAGGGTTTCCAGGAACCCCAGTACCACACACACAAAAAAATAGGGCTGGGGATGTCACTTAGAGGTAGAATGTCCCTGGGTTCCATCTCTAGTACTGAAAAAAAAAGAAAAAGAAAGAAAGAGAAAAAAAGAAAGGAAGGAAGGAAGAAGGAAAGAAAGAAAGAAGGAAAGAAGGAAGGAAGGAAGGAAAGAAAGAAAGAAAGAAAGAAAGAAAGAAAGAAAGAAAGAAAGAAAGTCTCAATAAGGCCTCACTAGGTTGTTGAGGCTGATAGCTAACATGTGATCCTCTCATCTCAGCCTCCCAAGTACTGGGATTAAAAGCATGCACCACCATGCCTAGCTAGCAATTAGGTTGTTTCTGATCATGGATTATTTATTTATCTATATATTTATTTATATATTTATGGTACTAGGGATGGAACCCAGAGGCATTCTACCACCGAGCTACACCCCCTGCCCTATTTTTTATTCTTTATTTTGAAACAGGGTCTCACTAAGTTACAGAGGGCCTCACTAAGTAGCTGAGGCTGTTCGTAAACTGTGATCCTCCTGCCTGCACATGGATTTTGTTGAAAACAAAATTCTATTTCACTGCCAAAGACACTGAAAAGGGGAAATGTTATTAGAGATCACACTGAAAGCAAGAGGTTCAAGTTCCCGTTTCCCAACTGCCATCCATACTCTCAGTCCACACTCTTCTTCCCTGCCCAGCAGGTCCCAGCAGGCCCAGGAAACCAGCCACAACCTAGATTGTGTGGGGGTGGGGGGATGTTGAATGAGGATTGAACCCAAGGGCATTCTACCTCTGAGCTATACGCATAGCCCTATTCTATTTTTTTTTTTTTTTAATTTTAAAACAAGGTTCACTCGATTGATGAGTCTCACTTCTTACTGAAGCTGTCCTCAAACCTTTGATCCACTTGTCTCAGCCTCCCAAGTACTGAGATTACAAGTCTGGGCCACCACATTCTGCTTTTTTTCTTTCTGTGCCCCCTAGGGGTCTAGACTGGAGGTCGGTGGTAGTGCATTTGCCTAGCATGCACTGGCTATGGGTCCAATTCACAGCCCCCAAAAAGAAAAGGAAAGAAACAAAACAAAAAAACAAGCAACAACAACAACAACAACAACAACAACAACAACAACAAAGAATTAAAATCCTTTTCAGGCATGGGGTGGTGTCACTTGTAATCCTAGTACTTAGGAGTTAAAATGGGCGGATCACAAGTTTGAGGACACCCTCAGCAAGTAGTGAGATTGAGCAGCCTAGCTAGATTCTGTTTTAAAAACAAAAAATAGCCGCGCGTGGTGGCCACGCTTGTAATCCCCACGCTTGGGGGGCGGAGACAGGAGGATCCCGCAGGTTCAAAACCAGCTGTGCGCTGGAGACAGGAGGATCCCGCAGGTTCAAAACCAGCTGTGCCCCTGTTTCCAAAAAAAAAAAAAAAAGGTCTGGGAGTGTAGCCCGGAGGTAGAAGGGCTTCCAGGAACCCCAGTACCACCAAAAACAAAACAAAACAAAAACAAAAACAAACAAAAACAGAACAAAAACAAAATAGCCGGGTTTGGTGGCTCACGCTTGTAATCCCAGCATTTGGGAGGCTGAAGATCTCAGTTCAAGGACAGCCTCAGCTACTTAGTGAGGCCCTTTGCAACTCAGCGAGACCTTTTACAAAATAAAGAATTAAAAAAATAGGGCTGGGGTGTATCTCGGAGGTAGAATACCCCTGAGTTCCATCCCCAGTACCACAAAAATAACAAAATAAAAACAAAAAAATTAAAAAAGGACTGGGGGTGTATCTCAGAGGTAGAATGCCCCTGGGTTCAGTCCCCATTATTAATGCATGCATGCATGTAAGTATGTATGTATGTATAAATATATATATAAAATGTCCTCTAGAAGCATCTGCCAGCCACTGGGCATCGCTCTTTAACACCCCCGACCAGTAGGTGGCACTGTTGCCGTCTCGGTAGCATAGACTGGCTCTCCTTGTGGTGTTCATTTTTCTTTGGGCCCCCGAGGCACTTCCGGCACTCGCGGAACTTAGGTGCCGCCGGATGCGCAGCGTGGGGACGCGAGCGCGCTAGGCGGCAGGAGCTGCTTCCGGCCGTGTCGGGGGTCTGAATTGGGGTGTCGCGAGGAAAGGAAGATGGAGACAATTCTGGAGCAGCAGCGGCGATATCATGAGGAGAAGGAACGGCTCATGGATGTCATGGCCAAAGAGATGCTTACTAAGAAGTCCACGGTGAGCGGGCCTGGCCAGGGGCTTACACCAGAGGCTCCCCCCCAACCCCCGTCCCAGGATTAACCTCCCGGAGTTTTCTTTGGCCTTAGACCCCTTCCCGGTCCCCGCTTCCCGGGCTGCCTCCCAGGAAGCGGTAAAGTTCTCCCAGGGCCCCGCACCCCCGAGGCCCCTAGGCTTCAGCGGCTGGGCGGGAAGGCGGCCTTTGCAACTCCAGAACCCAAACTAACGGCGTCTGTGTCACCGTTTGCCTTGCTTCAGCTCCGGGACCAGATCAACTCAGACCACCGCACTCGGGCCATGCAAGATGTGAGTGCCCTGCTCTCCGCCCTTCTGTGGGTCCGGGTGGGCAGGAAAAGAGGGCAGGCGAGGTGCAAGGTCTCAGCGTGAGGCTTGGCGGAAAGTAACCGGATTGGCCAGTCGCAGATTGCTGGGACAGTTGTGCACAGGGCTGCCAGATGTGAGGGCGCTGCACTGCCCCTTCCTCACTTCTCAGATTGGGGAACTCATTCGTTCTTCATCGTTCAGAGCGATGTCCCTTGCAGCATATTGTACCCCGTGCAAAGAATAGTTATTAGGAGTCCATGATTCTTGCACAGAGGTGCTGCTGCTTCCCTCAGAAAAAGGAGTGTTGTACATTAGGGATTTCTTCCCAGGACACTGCCCTGAAGTATTTTGGGCTACTAACCTGCATTTTCTTTGAAGCCAGCCCAGGAATTAGTGCTCTCTGCAATTTTTTTATTTAAAAAAAATTTTAGAAAAGCACTGATAATTATTGAAGCTGGCTGATGATTGAATGGAGGCTTGTTATGTTATTTTTGCATCTACTCACAATCTGTTTCGAAAGAAACAAAAGACCTAGTGAGAGTTCCTGATTTTCAGGAGGTAGGTTACAAGCCTCCAATCCATTTTCTAAATTCCCAAATCCTCTGAAAAAAGCTATGGGTGGGGTGGGGTGAGGGAAAGGGGTATTTATTTGGTAGAAGACTCTGGCCTGGTCTCATTTGGCATTTAAACCTGTTGTGAACAAATGGGAGGCTTTCTGTGGTCTTTATTCCATGTAGTAAATAATGCATAAGTTTCATTGCAAAAGTAAGTGTGTGTGTGTGTGTGTGTGTGTGTGTGTGTGTGTGTGTGTGTTGGGGCTCAAAGTGCAAAACAAAATGTGCTTCATATTCCACTATGGATGTTGCATAATATGTGATGCTTTTCTGAACTTAATATTCTAAATTTCCAAAACAAATATGGTTCCAAAAGTTTTGGAGAAAGAACTATGGTATGTACCATCATGAGTTAATATAATTTGATTCCAAAGGAAGCTATATGATATTTTACTTGGACTTTACTTATGATATTTTACTTAGATATTTTCAGTCAAACTTTTTTTTTTTTTTGGTGGTACTGGGGGTGGAACCCAGAGGCTTTCTACCTCTGGGCTATACTCCCAGACCCATTTTATATTTTATTTGGAAACAGGGTCTCACTTAAATTGCTGAGAGCCTCACTAAGTAGCTGAGGCTGGCTTTGAACCTACGTGATCCTCCTGTCTTAGCCTCCCAAGTGCGGGGATTACAAGTGTGCACGACCACGCTTGGTTAAACTTTTTTTTTTTTTTTTAATGGTGCTGGAGATTGAACCCAGGGACATTCTATCTCCAAGCTATACCCCTAGCCTGATTTTTTAAAATTCTTTATTTTGAAACAGTGTCTCATTAAGTTGCAGGGGGCCTCACTAAGTAGCTGAAGCTGTCTGCAAAGTGTGATCCTCCTGTCTCAGCCTCCCAAGTACTGAGATTATAAGTGTGCGCCATCACACCCAGCTTTTCA
Organism: Muscardinus avellanarius; assembly: GCF_963383645.1. Taxonomy (NCBI): domain Eukaryota; kingdom Metazoa; phylum Chordata; class Mammalia; order Rodentia; family Gliridae; genus Muscardinus; species Muscardinus avellanarius. The sequence continues at coordinate 31,529,705 of NC_137788.1, read as the reverse complement.
GTCAAACTTTTTTTTTTTTTGTGGTACTGAGGATGGAACACAAGGGCATTCTACCCTTGAGCTACACCCCCAGCCCTATATTTTTATTCTTTATTTTGAAACAGGGTCTCACTGAGTTGCAAAGAGCCTCGCTAAGTAGCTGAGGTTGTCCTCAAATCTGGGATCCTCCTCTCACAGCCTCCCAAATGCTGGGGTTACAAGTGTGTGTCACCACACCCGGCTTCAGTCAAACTTTTTGAGATAGTAAAAAAAAAAATCATATTGGGCTACCCGTTCATCTTTGAGAATCTTAGGTGAGACTGTGTAATTAGCTAAAGTTGCATCAGTGGTATGCAAGGACAGGAACTCTTCTACCCACAAGTCATATTGCTTAATTATCACATCAACCTATTTTACTTTATTTTATTTTATTTTTGTGGGACTAAGGATTGAACCCAGGGGCATTCTACCTCCAAGCTACACCCTCAGCCCCATTTTTTATTCTGTCTTTTGAAACAGGGTCTCTCTGAGTTGCAGAGGGCCTCACTTAGTATTAGCTGAGGCTAGCCACGAACTGCGATCCTCCTGTCTCAGCATCCCAAATGCTGGGATTACAAGCATGCGCCACCACGCCCGGCTCCTGTTTTATTTTTATTTGGAAACAGGGTCTCGCTAGATTGATGAGAATCTACTACTTGGTAAGACTCCTTGAACCTTTGATCCTCCTGTCTCAGCTTCCTAAGTACAAGGATTACAGGCATGTGCCACCATGCCTGACTTAAAAACAACTTATTTTAAATACTAAGAACCAAGCTGACACTTAAAGGTACTAGAAAGCACAGAAGTTTTTAAGGCCATATTTCATGAGGCTTCCCTGGGCTTTGACCATGGAGCCCTTCGTATATACTTGTACAAATTGCCTCATTCTGATGGGTTTGTGTTTGCCTTTCAGAGATATATGGAGGTCAGTGGGAACCTGAGGGATTTGTATGATGATAAGGATGGGTAAGTAATATTCCCTGCCAGTCCAGGACTTAGTGCTTCTGAGGAGCAGTGGTTACGGGACTGACTTTGTGCTCTTTGTTCTTTGGATGTTTCTTGAAAACGCAGGTTACGGAAGGAGGAACTCAATGCTATCTCGGGACCCAACGAGTTTGCTGAATTCTATAACAGACTCAAGCAAATAAAGGAATTCCATCGGAAGCACCCAAATGAGGTATGACCCCAGGGAGTATTTTCTCCAAACCTACCCAAAGAGTATACTGAAGAAAAGACGTAAGGAAAATGGTGGTGTGCCATTCAGGTGACTGTTCAAGAAAGAACTTGCCATTTAGTTGCGAGGAGCAGAGTTGACTGACACGCTTCTGCAGTTTTTTCAGGATCCCACTGAGCTTTTAGGCCCAAGAACCCTCTTCCTGGGCATATCTCAACCAGTGAGAGCGCACAATCAGGGCACTAGGGCCTGCCTGCTTCTGTGCAACTCCTTGGAGGAGGTAATCCTTGCTCCAGAGCTCCCTGTTGAGTTGGTCAAGATTTGGTTTTTGATTTTTGTTTTTTGGTGTTTTTTTTTTTTTTTTCAGTACTGGGAGTGGAACCCAGGGGTATTCTACCTGGAGCTGCGCCCTCAACCCAGCTGTTTTTTTTTTTTTTTTTTTTTTTTTTGAAATAGGTTCTCACTGAGTTGCAAAGGACCTCATTAAGTAGCTGAGGCTATCTGCGAACCGGGATCCTCCTATCTCAGCCTCCCAAGTACAGGGATTACAAGCGTGCGCCACCATGCCCAGCTAAGATTTGGTTTTATCTGCCTAGTAGTCTAGGCTCTCCCTATCCAAACTTGTCATTTTATCTTGCATGAGAATTGCCCTACCCCTGGTAAACTGTTAGTACTCCAGACTCTGTCTTGAAATCTTTTGCCTAGAAGATCTAACTAGCACAAAGATACCTTACTTCCAGAGTTCACTGTACCTTTAAGGTTCAGTCCAGAAACCAGCCCTTTCACAAAATAGCTTTCCTAGTCTACCTCTCCAAATTGACTTCTCTTAATGATTCTGTTATTATTTTGTGACAATGAATATCTGCCCTTCTATACTTTAAAATTTCCTTTTCTGCCGGGCGTGGTGGTGCACACTTAACAATCCTAGTACTTGGGAGGCCAAGACAAGAGGATCGCAGGTTCAAGGACAGCCACAGTTTAAAAATAAAATATTATTTTTAATATTTATTGATTGATTGATTGTCGTATTGGGGATTGAACCCAGGGGCATCTACCAGTGTTATTTTATCTTTTAGTTTGAAAAAAAAGGGTCAGACTTCACTAATTTGTAGAGGGTCTCACTAAGTTGCTAAGGAGGTCTGTGAATTTGCAATCCTTCTGTCTCAGCCTACTAAGTACTGGCATTACAGTTGTGCTACCATGCCCAGCCTGTACTTTAAGGTAGTAAGGAGCTGTATGTGGTAGTGCACACCTGTAGTTCCAGTACTTGAGAGGCTAAGACAGTATAATCACAGGTTCAAGACCAGCCTCAGCAACTTATCAAGACCCTGTTGCAAAATAAATAAAATAGGGCTGGGAGTGTAGCTCAGAGGTAGAATGCCCCAGGTTCAATCCCCAGTGCAAAAACAAAAAAAACAACCAAGGTAAGCCGGGCGTGGTGGCGCATGCTTGTAATCCCAGCATTCGGGAGGCTGAGACCTGAGGATCGTGGTTCGCGGACAGCCTCAGCTACTTAGTGAGGCCCTCTGCAACTCAGTGAGACCTGGTTTCAAAATAAAAAATAAAAAACAGGGCAGGGGCTGTAGCTCGGAGGTTGAATGCCCATGGGTTCCACCCCCAGACCTGCAAAAAAAAAAAAAAAAAAAAAAAAAAACCAAGGTAATCAGTGCATAGTTGTAGATTCCGTAGTGGCGCGTGCCTGTAATCCCTGTACTTGAGAGACAGGATGATCACAGCTTAAGCAAACAGTGAAACTCACATTAACCAAGCAAGAACCTGTTTTCAAATAAGAAAATCAGGCTGGTGGTGCAGCTTGAAGGTAGAATGCCTCTGGGTTCAATCTTCAGTACAAGATTAAAAAGAAAGAGACTGGGCATGGTAGCACATGCCTGTAATCCAGCATTCAGGAGGCAGAGACTGGAGGATCGTTTTTAGCTACTTATCAAGGCCTTTCGCAACTCAGTGAGAGCCTGTTTCATAAATAAAAAGCCTAGCGGCCAGGCGTGGTGGCGCACGCTTGTAATCCCCGTGCTTGGAAGGCGGAGACAGGCTGGTTCGAAGCCAGCCACGCTGGCTTAAGAGACCCTGTTTCCAAAAATAAAAGAGTATAAAATAGGTCTGGGAGTGTAGCCTGGAGGTAGAAGGGCTTCCAGGAACCCCAGTACCACCAAAAAAAAAAAAAAAAGCCGGGCGTGGTGGCGCACGCTTGTAATCCCCGCGCTTGGGAGGCAGAGACAGGAGGATCGCGCAGGTTCGAAGCCAGCCGCGTGCGCTGGCTTAGGAGACCCTGTTTCCAAATATAAAAAATGTAAAAAGAGCTCTGGGAGTGTAGCCCGGAGATAGAAGGGCTTCCAGGAACCCCAGTACCACCAAAAAAAAAAAAAACAAACCTAAAAAAATAGGACTGGGGTGTAGCTCCGAGGTATAATACACCCTGGGTTCCATCCCCGGTACCACAAAAAAAAAAAAAAAAAAAAAAAAAAAAGAACGAAAGAAAGATAGATCAAGGCCAGATTTTCAGAAGTTCAGCTTTCTAGGCAGGAAAAGTGCTTACCTAGCAAGTATGAGGACCTAGGTTCAATCCCCAGCACCGGGAAAAAAAAAAGTTGAACTTCGTGCATACCCCTTTTCTGTGACATTGAAGCTTTTGCATTGAAAAACATACTTGAGCTTTTCCCTCTTTGCCCTCAGATTTGTGTGCCAATGTCAGTGGAATTTGAGGAGCTCCTGAAAGCTCGTGAGAATCCAAGCGAAGAGGCACAAAGTAAGTAGGGTTTAATATTTCTTTCCAGCTTTAGCAAAAGTGCAGGTTAATGACAGCTCAGATTTGCCCACAGAGCCTAGGAGAAATTTGTGGCCAGGTTTTTGTGCTAGTTTTCTTTATACTGGTTTCTGGGCTGTATTGACATTCTAAACTGGTCTTGTGCAAAGTGTTCATTTTATGCTGTCCTGGCATAAATTCACTGTGAGTTTAGGGAGAGCGCTTGTGTGAAGGGTTGCCTCGTTAGAAAGGCAAGTCTGAGAGTGGTCTGCAACTATCTGAATGATTGATGTGTCTGATTCCTTCAGACTTGGTGGAGTTCACAGATGAAGAGGGATACGGGCGTTACCTTGATCTCCACGATTGTTACCTCAAGTACATTAACCTGAAGGCATCTGAGGTAAGGACTTGCCAAGGGGAGAGAGGCTGGGATTCTAGGGACTAAGTCCCAATGGTGGGCTGGGATTAGCAGACAAGAAGCAGAGTGTGTTTCTTATGTTTCATAACTGGTATATAAATATTAAGGAGGTAATAAGCTTTCTTGAGACAGAAGGATCACAAATTTTAAAGATACCCTCTTAGTGAGACCCTATATCAAGTAAAAAAGAGCTAGGGGCAGAGCTCAAGGATAGAATGCCCCTGGCCTCAGTCTTCAGTACCAAAAAGTAAGTTTGTCGTACTCACAACAATACGGTCTAGGTGCTAGAGACCGAACCTAGGACTTCATACATGCTAAGCAAGTACTGTACTACTGAACTACATCCCAGCCCCCTATTTTATTAATACAACATGAATTTTTATTTTTGCAAATAATTTTTTAACCCACAAGTACCTAATCATATTCCAGTGTTAAACACACACAGTACTGGCTGCATGGGAGATACAGTATGGTCTCTGCCAGGGTGTGTGTGTGTGTGTGTGTGTGTGTGTGTGTGTGTGTGTGTCAGTGTCATGGGAGATACAGTATGGTCTCTGCCAGGTGTGTGTGTGTGTGTGTGTGTGTGAATACTAAGGATTGAACCAAGGGGCATTTTCCATCCAAGCTGCAACCTTATGGGAGATACAATATTGGTCTCTGCCAGGTGTGGGTGTGTGTTTTTGAGAATTACTAGGGATTGAACCCCGGGGCATTCTACCTCCAAACTACAGCCCCAGCCCTATTTTTTTTTTTTTTTTTCTTTCTTTGAAACAGGGTCTAGCAAAGTTGCAGAGGGTTTCACTAAGTTGCTGAGACTGGCTACAAACCTGCGATCCTCCTGTTTTAGTCTCCTAAACATTGGGATTACAGGCATATGCTACCATTCCTGGCTTTTGCCAGCATTTGACAAGTGTTTCTTCTAGTTTACTCTTCACTAACTTGATTCCTCCCCTTCCCCACTTCTGGTGGAGTTAGTTATATGCCCAATATTCTGCTCTTTAGTTGAGTGGAATTAACACTCCAATTTTGGTGGAAGGTACTGGGGACTGAACCCAAGGGCATTCTACCTCCAGCTCTGTTTTATTTTTATTTTGAAACAGGGTCTTGCTAGGTTACTGAGTCTCATTACTTGCCGAGGCTGTCCTTGAACCTGTGATCCTCCAGTCTCAGCCTCCCAAGTACTGGGGTTACAGACATGCATCACCTAGCCTGGCTCAGTTTGTTTGTTAGTTAGTTAGTTAGTTAGTTAGTTTGTTTGTTTGTTTGTTTGTTTGTCCTTGGAACTCAGGGGGCATTTGAGCTCTGAGCTACATGGCTCCCACCCCTGCCGTTGCACAGCCCTTTTTATTTTGAAATAGTTTCACTAAGTTGTTGATTTAGACATGGAACCATTGATCCTCCTGCCTCAGACTCCCAAGTACTGGGATTACAGACATGGGTCACCATATCTGGCTATGCTCTAATTATTGTCGGATTTGATCAATGGAAAAGAAAAAACCAAAGTCAGGCCTTATTACTTCTTTACAGAATACTCCGTTATCACTTAATGATTTTTTGTTGGTGCTGGTACTTAATTATTTGGTAGTGCTGGGAATCAAACCCAGGGCCTCATGCATGCCAGGTAAACACTACCACTGAGCTATACCATAGCCCTGAGAATACTCAATTTTGATCCAATTTTTTGAGACTATATTCTAACAATGTAATCACCTAACTGGATCTGTTGTGATTTTTTTTCCTCTCTTTTCAGAAACTGGATTATATCACATACCTGTCCATCTTTGACCAGTTATTTGACATTCCAAAAGAAAGGAAAAATGCAGAGTATAAGAGGTAGGTATTAATAGCTCCCAGCCCTCTGCTGGTTTGATAAGGTAATGTGAAGTTTGAGGACAGAGTTCTGAATTTTGGTGCCTGAAAGGTATACGTGAATGACTTCCAGCCATATTAGAGGGAAAGGGTTGTGAAGGATGGACTTTTTGGGGTTTTGTTTGTTTGTTTGTTTTTGTGGTACTAGGGATAGAATGCAGGGATATTCTACCACAGAGGTATATCCCAGTCCTTTTTACTTATTATTTTGAGACAGGATCACACTGAGTTGCTGAGGCTGGCCTTGAACTTGTAATCCTCCTGCCTCAGTCTCCCAAGGAGATGGAATTATAGGTGTGCATCACTGCACCCAGTGAATGATGTGGAGCTTAGTTTTTTTTTGTACTGGGGATTGAACCCAGAGGCATTCTACCTCCAAGCTATGAAGCTATTGCCCCTATTTATATTTTATTTGTATTCTTTACCTCCAGCCCAATTTTTTTTTTTTTTTAAACAAAATAGGTTGATGAGAGTCTAACTACTCGCTGAGGCTATCCTCAAACCTGCAATCCTCTTGTCTCAGCCTCACACATATCAGGATTACAAGCATGTGCCTCCACACCTGGCTTGATGTGGGGCTTTAAAACATTTGAATACTCTGGCTTTGGAGAATGGTGTATCTGTGGGTACATCTTTGATCTTATACCCATACTGTTCTTGATTTTTTCTTTTTTTTTTTTTTTTTTTTTTTTGGTGGTACTGGGGTTCCTGGAGACCCTTCTACCTATGGGCCACACACCCAGACCTACTTTGATATGTTTTTTTTAATTTGGAAACAGAGCTGGGCGTGGTGGCGCACGCTTGTAATCCCTGCGCTTGGGATGCTGAGACAGAAGGATCGCACAGGTTCGAAGCCCACGCCCGGCTGATTTTTTCTAATTTTAAACAGAAGTCTCACATTCAAGGAACTCTGTGTTTTCAGAGTTTAATGGGAAAATTAGACTTTCTCAGATGGGCTGAAGTGAGAAGTCTAGATTCAGTGTTAAGTGGAAATTTAAGTTTGTGTTAATTATTCTTTTGGTTAGTAATCCTATACCCCTAACTTCCTCTTTTTGTCTCAGTTTCTTTTTACCTGAAGTCTTCTGAGTTAAGACATCAGTATTGGATATTATATCATAGGATGGAAGGAGGGAGGAAAGGTCAGAATTAAAATCACATTGGCAGCCGGGTGTGGTGGCGCATGCTTGTAATCCCAGCATTCGGGAGGCTGAGACTGGAGGATCGTGGTTCACGGACAACCTCAGCTACTTAGTGAGGCCCTCTGCAACTCAGTGAGACCCGGTTTCAAAAAAATAAAGAATAAAAAATAGGGAAGGGGGTGTAGCTCAGAGGTCAAATGCCCCAGGGTTTCATCCCCAGACCCACAAAAAAAAAAAAAAATCCCGGGCATGGAGGCGCATGCTTGTAATCGCCGCGCTTGGGAGGCTGAGACAGGAGGATCACACAGGTTCAAAGCCAGCCTCAGCTACTTAGTGAGGCTCTCAGCAACTTAGTTAGACCCTGTTTCCAATTAAATATAAAATGGGTCTGGGAGTATAGCCCGGAGGTAGCAAGCCCCTGGGTTCCACCCCCAGTACCACCAAAAAAAAAGAAAAATCACATTGGCAAGTGGTACACAGTGGTGCATGCCCCTAATCCTAGTACTTGGGAGGTTGAGCTAGGAGGACTGCAGGATTGAGGCCAACCTCCAATATTTAGTGAGACACTGTTTCGAAATAAAAAAGAGCCGGGCATGGTGCGGGCATGGTGGCGGCAGCACACGCTTGTAATCCCCGCACTTGGGAGGCAGAGACAGGAGGATCACTCAGGTTCGAAGCCAGCCTCTCTGGCTTAAGGGACCCTGTTTCCAAATAAAAATATAAAAGTAGGTCTGGGAGTGTAGCCGGAGGTAGAAGGGTTTCCAGGAACCCCAGTACCACCAAAAAATAAAAATAAAATAATAATAATAATATTAAAATAGGATTGGGGGTGTAGCTTCGAGGTAAAATCTTCAGTGTCTTGGTTTCAATCTTCAGTACCACAAATAAATAAACAAAAAATAAAAGGGAAGGGCATAGCTCAGATGTAGAATGCCCCTGGGTTTAATCCTAGGCACCTAAAAAATAAGAAAGAAAATGAGTGTTGGATTGGGAGTATAGCTCAGTGGTCGTGCACTTGTTTGGTACCTAGCACTGCAAAAAAATAAAAATTTCAAAAGCTGGTATTATTTATAATTGTAAGTATTGTCCACAGGGCATAACAATATATCAAAGATAAGCCAGGTGTGGGGCGCACGTTTGTAATCCCAGCATTCGGGGGGCTGAGACCGGAGGATTAAGGTTCCCAGCCAGCCTCAGCTACTTAGTGAGGCCCTCCACAACTTAGTGAGACCCTGTTTCAAAATAAAGAATAAAAAATAGGGCTGAGGGTATAGCTCGAATGTAGAAATGCCCCTGGGTTCCATGCCTAGTAGAGTGTGTGTGTGTGTGTGTGTTAGAAACCTGTTTGCTTTCTCGATATTGTTTGTTTCTCTACAGATACCTAGAGATGCTGCTTGAATACCTTCAGGATTACACAGATAGAGTGAAGCCACTTCAAGATCAGAATGAACTTTTTGGGAAGATTCAGACTGAGTTTGAGAAGAAGTGGGATAACGGTACTTTTCCTGGATGGCCGGTGAGCTTCTGTGGGTTTGGGGATGTGGACAGATGAATGGAACTAATTATTGAACTTTAGTCTTAAGCCTCTGCCTCCGGCCATTAGATGTCAGTCCCTTAGTATTACCTCTGGCCGTGAAGTGTTCCTGTCAAGTGTGCTAGGTTTCTCTTTGTTTTCTTTTGTGTACGTGTGGTACTGGGGATTGAACCTAGGGACATTCTACCTGAGAGCTACACCTCAGACCTGTGATGCTCACCATGCCTGGCTAGTCTTTTTGTTGTTGTTGTTGTTGTTTTGTGGGTCTGGGGGTGGAATCCATGGGCATTTGACCTCCAAGCTACACCCCTGCCCTATTTTTTATTCTTTTTTTGAAACAGGGTCTCACTAAGTTGCGGAAGGCATCACTAAGTAGCTGAGGCTGTCCATGAACCGCGATCCTCTGGTCTCAGCCTCCCAAATGCTGAGATTACAAGTGTGCGCCACCACCCCTGGCTTCTGGCTTAGGTTTCTTTATGACCTATGAAACAAGATTTGTCTGGGCCCACATATTTGTGCCCAGGATTTTCACCAGCCACATCACGACTGCTGTGTGGTTCCTTCTGACCAGAAACGGATCCAGTTTTGTAGCAGCAGAAGTCTATGTGGTTTTGCCAGGTGCAGTTGCATGTGCCTGTAACGCCAGTGCTTGGGGGTCTGGGGCTGGTACATGGTTTAGGGAGAACTGTTTCAAAGAATGGATAAAGGCCTGGCATGGGGCACACGCTTGTAATACTTGGGAGGCAGAGACAGGAGAATCACAGGTTCATGGCCAGCCTCAGCTACTTTCAGTGAGACCCTATTTCTTTTTTTTTTTTTTTTTTTTTTTTTTTTTTTTTTTTTTTTTTTTTTTGCAGGTCTGGGGATGGAACCCAGAGGCATTTGACCTCCGAGCTACACCCCCTGCCCTATTTTTATTCTTTATTTTTGAAACCGGGTCTCACTGAGTTGCAGAGGGCCTCACTAAGTAGCTGAGGCTGTCCGCGAACCGCGATCCTCCAGGTCTCAGCCTCCCGAATGCTGGGATTACAAGCGTGCACCACCACGCCCGGCTGAGACCCTATTTCAAAATAAAGAAAAAAGAATCGGCCTGGGGATGTAGCTCAGAGGTAGAATGCCTCTGGGTTCAATCTCCGGTACCACAAAAATAAATAAATGAATGATAAATAGGGCTGGGGTTATATCTTAAGAGGTTGTATGTCAGCCAGGTGTGGTGGCACACACCTGTAATCCTAGTACTTGGGAGGCTGAGAGTGGAGGTTTGCAGGTTTGAGGACAATCTTAGCAAGTAGTGAGACTCTCATTAACATAGTGAAAACCTATTTTAAATTTAAAAAAAATTAAATAGGGCTGGGGGCATAGCTTGTAAGTAAAATGCTTCTTAGTTCAATCCCCAGTGACACACACACACACACACACACACACACACACACACACACACAAAGAGGTTGTATTCCCATGGAGTCAATACTCATTACCAAAAAAGAAACAGAAAGAAAGAAATCTATGAACCAGATGTGTTGGTGCACGATTGTAATCCCAGCATTGGGGAGGCTGAGACAGGAGGATCGCAGTTTGCAACCAGCCTCAGCTATTTAGTGAGGCCCTGTGCAACTCAGTGAGATCCTGTTTCAAAATAAAGAATAAAAATAGGGCTGGGTGTAGCTAGGTGTAGTGGTGCATACTTGTACATCCCCGTGCTTGGGAGGTGGAGACAGGAGGATCACATAGGTTTGAAGCCAGCCTCGCTGGCTTAAGAGACCCTGTTTCCTAATAAAAATATAAAATAGGTCTGGGAGTGTAGGCTGGAGAAGGGTTCCATCCCCGGTACTACAAATATATTTATATATCTCGGAGGTAGAATGCCCCTGAGTTCCATCCCCAGTACCAAAAAAAAAAAAAAAAAAGTCTGTTTTCGTTCCTGGTGATAAGCTTGGGCACTTGGGTTTTTCTTGGACATTTAGGGAATGAATTTTTTTTTTTATCTCATTCCTATAGAAATTTGATCTTTATAAATAGACCCGTTTAAGAAAGGAGCCAACTAGCACCTGGTAATTTTGATTGCTTCCTTCTTTCCACCTTAATAAATGTCATGCTTTTTCTCGGCAGAAAGAGACAAGCAGTGCCCTCACCCATGCTGGAGCCCATCTTGACCTGTCTGCATTCTCCTCCTGGGAGGTAGGTTTTCTCCGTCGCGGTACTGGTCTCACTTGGCCATCTCTAGAGGGGCCACTTGCTCTCCTGTCTTTATTGTCATCAACTTGTAATAACAAGATACCATTTCCTGGGTACAGCATCTACAATGAAAATGGAAAGATAAAAAGGAAAAACTAACTCTTCCCAAGACTGAAATAGTTCTACTACACTAAGCTTAGTAGAGGTAATGGCACAGACAGTTGGCTTTAGTCAGAACATAACTTCATGACTACAGACCAGTCCTGTGGAGAGTTTTAATTTACTGTTAGAGGGATGGCTATGGAACGTGTGGTCTAGCCACAGCCTCAGGAACTCCCATGCACTAGCCTGCATTTATTTCCCAAGATCTGTTCATGGCACACTGTGGCTTCTTTTTTCTTTTGTACAGGAGTTGGCCTCCCTGGGTCTGGACAGGTTGAAATCTGCACTGTTAGCCTTAGGCCTGAAATGTGGCGGGTAAGGTACTAATTTGTCCATCTGAATTGACCTGTTTGCAGTGTGATTCTCTGAGTGGATCTGATTACTTTTTCTTGCCACCCCACACTGCAAAAATAAGCAAGTCTGTCTAGTAAAGTCCCCTGAAATCCTGTGCCTTTCATTCTCTTTAGGACCCTAGAAGAGCGAGCCCAGAGGCTGTTCAGCACCAAAGGAAAGTCCCTGGAGTCACTTGACACCTCTCTATTTGCCAAAAATCCCAAATCAAAGGGCACTAAGCGGTGAGTAGCTGGGGTGGCACTTCTGCAATAGTTTTAAGTTTTTGTTCCCATACGAAAGTTTACCACAGTAGATTTTAAAGCCTATCTCGTCATCAGTCTCATAGATGTCTGACCTGCTCTTTATATCTGCTAAGGGTTATTACCGTTCATATAAACCAAAGGCCATCTTTACTCAGAGAAGTGAGAGTGGGTGAAGTTTCTGATGTCAACACAGTATTTTAGGCACCTCTTACTATGTTAATAGGTTTGGCAATTAAAATGCTAAAGTTAAAAAATATTTTTCTAAGCTCTTTTTGCTGGTGATAATTGAATCTGTTGTTGAACCATGTGCTTGTATAGGGTATTTTTTTTTTAATGTTTTCTAATTGTAAAAACAACCCTGAAAGGTCATAGTCGTCCTGATTTTTGCAGGTAAGGACTCAGAAAATTTATAAAATATAGTGCCTGTGTTTTAGAGTTACTACCTAGCAGAGTCAAGGTTTGCACCCAGGTTGCCTGCTTGCAGAGCTCATTTTCCTACACCACATTTCCTTTGTAGAACATAAGGATGGGGATTTAAACAGTCTTTGTAGAGAGTTCTCCTGTAAGTGAGCTCACAGGGGAAGCCTGATACAGTCACATATCCTCAGAATTTTGTCAGTAAGTCTGAGATAAGCAAAGCATGATATTTTCGTGTACTTATAATTTTTATTTTATTTTGTTTATTTTTTTGGTGGTACTGGGGGTGGAACCCAGAGGCTTTCTATTTCCGGGCTATACTCCCAGACCTATTTTATATTTTATTTGGAAACAGGGTCTCGCTAAGTTGCTGAAAGCCTCACTCAGTAGCTGAGGCTGGCTTCGAACCCGTGCAATCCTCCTGTCTCAGCCTCCCAAGTGCAGGGATTACAAGCGTGCGCCACCACGCCCGGCGTATAATTTTTAATATAGTCATCAAATAAATGTTTACAAGCCAGGTGTGGTGACACATGCCTGTAATCCCTGTATTTGGGAGGCTGAGACAGGAGGATGACAGATTTGAGGACAGCCTGAAAAAATAGTGAGACTCTCATTAACCTAATGAGACCCTGTTTCCAATAAGAAATAAAATCGGGCTGGGAGTACAGCTCAAAGGTAGAATGTCTCTGGGTTCAATCCCCAGTACCACAACATAAATAAATGTTTACAGACTTGGGGAACAAAGCATTGGATGAATGAAAAAAACATTGAGTGATAGAACTTATTTTTTGTTCTCAGAGACACTGAGAGGAACAAAGACATTGCTTTCCTAGAAGCCCAGATCTATGAATATGTGGAGATTCTTGGGGTGAGTACTGTCCTGAGGCCATACAGGCTACAAAGTATGGGATGGAGCAAGAGAGATGGGAACCCATGTAAAGTTTTTTTGAGGGTCCTAAGAGGAAGGGGTAGGTGATTGATTAAACTAGAATAGCACAAAATAGATTCTTTTGGGGTGCTTGTTTCTTTGGTGGGTTCCTGTTCTGTTTAATCATTATTTTCAAGGCTGCACAATTCCCAATAAGGCCAAACATAGAAAATAGACTTCCCGGTCAGTACGGTATTCAGAACAGTATAGGCTCTTTGCTTGAGCTCCAGCATATCCCAAGGGGTGGCCCGAGAAGCACACCCTCAAAAGGCAAGTCGGAAACCTCTCGGCAGCTTTTCAGGTGTGTATTGTGAAAAGGCATTTCTTACAAGTCAGAAGGGTTGTGGGAAATTTGGTAAGGCTAGTACAAATCTGGCTGTGGACATTCTTGAATATTCTTTCCAGTATTGAAAGGTGGGTGGAGGTAGGAAAAGGCCTGGCCTGCCCAAGGTGCATATCTCAGACGCCGAGGAGGAGGAGGAGGAGGAGGAGGAGGAGGAGGAGGAGGAGCAGGAGGAGGAGGAGGAGGAGGATGATGATTGTGTCTTTCCCTCTCTGGGAAGATGTGAAAGAAATGCAGCGGTCACCCCAGCAGATGGCCAGCGCCGGGGAGTCCTCTGCAGCACCAGCCGCCTGGCACGTCTGCTTTTTGCAGCTTTCAGCTGCTCCTGAGCCTTTGCCTCCGCAGCTGCTCACGGGGCTGGCTCACGGAGCTGCTTGCACGGCTCTTTAGTTGCTATGGCCATGTTCATTCTGCCATTGCTTAAGGACCCTGCCATATCGTAGCTGTGGAACTAGTAACCTGCTGGTCCTCATGACTGCTTTCAGTGAGAGGCTCCAGACCTTAGGCTTTGGGCACACGAGCTCCACAGTGAACTTGGGCCGTGCACCTGTGATCAGCAGTGCGGGTTGCCAGTCCTCTGGGGATGGCTGGGAGGCCAGTGGATGCAGTGCCCGTGACATGAGATATGCCCACTATTTTCTCCTTTCTCTGAGAGCATTTTGCTTCCCTGCCAAGAGGTGACACTTCTCTGAATTCCAACCAGTTCCAGCCCATGGTTTCCAGAAATTGCTGTTGTGTATTGATAAGAGTTTTGCCATTATTTCACCATTCATGTGTTGGTTTCTAGGCATTATGCTAAATTTTTGGAAACAATAGTGAATATTTTCATGACTTCATGCCCATAAAAAACCGTGGTCAAGGGAGACAACTAATTGCAGTATAATGTATAATGTGCTAAATGGCAAAATCTACTAAGGTTCCGTGTTTTTTTTTTTTTTTCTTGTGGTACTAGAGATTGAACTCAAGCTATACCCCCGCCTTTTTTTGTACTAGAGATTGAACCCAGAGACATTCTATCCCAGCTGTATTTTATTTTTTATTTAGAAACAGGGTCTCACTAGGTTGCTAAGAGCCATGCTAAGGCGCCAAAGCTGACTTCAAATTTGTGATCTTCCTGTCTCAGCTTCCCAAGTACTGGGATTACAAGTGTGTGCCACCACGCCTGGCCTGATTTTATTTTTTATATTGAAACAGGGCCTCACTAAATTGTTGAGGCTAGTCTCGAGCCTGCAATCCTCCTGTTTCAGCCTCTCAAGTACTGGGATTACAAGCATACATACACCACCAGGCATGCCTGGCTTATGGCTCAGTTTGCTTTTTTTTTTTTTTTTTTTTTGTGGTACTGGGGTTCCTGGAAGCCCTTCTACCACCGGGCTAAACTCCCAGACCTATTTTTCTATTTCTTTTATTTGGAAACAGGGTCTCTTAAGCCAGTGAGGCTGGCTCCGAACGAGCGCGATCCTCCTGTCTCCGCCTCCCAAGTGAGGGGATTACAAGCGTGCACCACCACGCCTGGCTATGGCTCAGTTTTCTAAGCAAAAAAAAAAAAAAAGATAAAAAGTATTTGTGGTAGAGCCGGGAGTGGTGGCACACACTTGTAATCCCAGCATTTGGGAGGCTGAGACTGGAGGATCGCGGTTCGCGGATAGCGTCAGCTACTTAGTGAGGCCCTTTGCAACTCAGTGAGACCCTGTTTCAAAATAAAGAATAAAAAAAGGGCTGGGGGTATAGCTTGGAGGTAGAATTCCCTGATTTCCATCCCCAGTACTGCAAAAAAAAATATATATATATATTATATAATTATATATATATTTGTAGTAGAGGAAATGGCCAAGAAATAGGTTCAACATTATAAAAGGAAGTTATATCTTCCTGAAGAAATCCAGTGGTCTGGAGTGCACCTTGTGAAGGAAGGAGTGGTCAAAGAAAAATTTAGAGTTATGATAGCTAGGCATGGTGACACATGCTTATAATCCTAGTACTTGGGAGGCTGAGACAGGTTTGTGTTCAGCCTCAGCAACTTACTGAGGCCCTTTGCAACTTAATGAGACCGTTTCCAAATAAAAAATAAAAAAGCTGAGGGTGTAGTTTGGAGGTAGAATGCCCCTGGGTTCAATTCCCAGTACCACAAAAATATAAATAAGAAGTAATGCAAATCTGGGCTTTGTTTAGTTGTCCTATAAGTGGTAGGAAGCCTGTAAAAGCTCTTTAAGGGCTGAGGATGTGGCTGAGTGGTAGCACGCTGCCTGGGCACGTGTGCGGCTCTGGCTTCTATTTCCAGCATTCCAAAAAAAATTTTATTTTGGCAGGAGAATGTGCCATTAAGTTTGGTTATATGAGCAGAGAATTACGAGTGGGGATATACAGAGCGAGTTGGAAAGTGTTACTTGGCAGTGCAGTAACATCGGGAACAAGAACCAAGCGCTGACTGAGGAGATGATTGAGAGGCAGCATAGATTTGACTTGGTTTCTGTTGTTCTGTGATGGTCTGCGTCCTCAGGTTACTCTTTAGGGTAGTGAACTAAAACCGGACCCTGCCGAGCGTGGTGGTGTGCGCTTGAATCCCAGCATTCGGGAGGCTGAGACCAGAGGATCGCAGTTCTCGGACAGCCTCAGCTACTTAGTGAGGCCCTTTGCAACTCAGTGAGACCCTGTTTCAAAATAAAGAATAAAAAATAGGGCTGGGGTGTAGCTCAGAGGTCAAATGCCCCTGGGTTCTATCTCTAGACCAGCAAACTAATAATAATAATAAGCCCTTGACCTTTTCTTTCAAGATCAGGTAGAGCCTACTGAAGAGAAGTTCTGATAGAGAGGCAAGGCTTTCCCTTCTTCTGGGCTGGAGCATAAAGTGCATCCTGCTCCACCGCTCCTTCCCCACTCCCCATTTTGGGGAGAACCTTATCCTAGCCAGGCGTGTTGGTGCACAATTACAATTCCAGTACTTGGGAAGCCAAGACAAGAGGATCGCAGGTTTGTGGCCAGCCTCAGCTACTTAGTGGGGCCCTCTGCAGCTTAGGCCCTGTTTCCAAATAAAAGATAAAATAGGTCTGGAGTTGTACCTCAGAGGTAGAACACCCCTGGGTTCAATCTGCAATACCAAAAAAAAAAAAAAAAAAAAAAAAATCCTTGGAATTGAGGGGTCAGCAAGGGTTATAGGGAAAGTTCCCTTTTGTTCTGCACTTTGCCCTGACTTTCCTTCTCATTTATGACCTTCCACAGGAACAGCGGCAGCTCACTCATGAAAATGTACAACGAAAGCAAGCGAGAACCGGGGAAGAGCGAGAAGAGGAGGAAGAGGAGCAGATCAGTGAGAGTGAAAGTGAAGATGAAGAGAACGAGATCATTTACAACCCCAAGAACCTGCCTTTGGGCTGGGACGGCAAAGTGCGTCCTGCCCCACTGCTCCCTCCCGCTCCCTGTGTTAGGAGCAAACGCAGACCTTCGCACACTGAAACCCTCTCCTTTGTTTTCTTTCAGCCCATTCCCTATTGGCTGTATAAGCTTCATGGCCTAAATATCAACTACAACTGTGAAATTTGTGGAAACTACACCTACCGAGGGCCCAAAGCCTTCCAGCGGCACTTTGCTGTAAGGAATTCAGAGCCATTTTCTCCTGGGTATTGAAATAGAGACAAACTTGGAGACAGGACAAGGGCAACCCACAAGGGCCGCTGATATGTGGAGCTGAAGGGAATCAAGAGAAGCCCATGGCATTGACCAGTGGTACCACAGTCAGCGTGAATACCTGAGCTGGTTTCTGGAGCATCCTACCATGTGCTGCTAAACCCAGAGCCATTCTACCTGAGTTACATCCTCAGCTAGCCCTGGGGTTTTCTTGTTTTGTTTGTTTTTGTTCTGTTTTACGATACGGGGGATTGAACCCAGAGGCATTCTACCTCCAAGCTACACCCCCAGCCCTATTATTTTGAAACAGGGTCTCACCAAGGTGCAGAGTACCTCTCTCAGTAGCTGAGGCTGGCCACAAACCCTCAATCCTCCTGTCTCAGCTTCCCAAGTACTGGGATTACAAGCATACACCACTGTACCCGGCTTGACCCACAGATTTTATCTGGGTCTAAAATAAAACCTGAATCTAGAATCTGGGTTTTCTCTGCCTGAGACAATGCAGCACTACTTTGAAATAACAGCCTTTGTTTCGTTACAGTCAACTGTTTACAACTGTAAACTACAGAAAGAATGGTGCCTTGGGTTGGAGCCCTCTGCAAAGGGTCCAGTGGGGTTTATAGGCAGAAGAGAGTTGGTGCTGTGTTTCAGCTGTTCCCATTTCACATTGTTGTTTTGTTTCTCTTCCAGGAATGGCGCCATGCTCATGGCATGAGGTGTTTGGGCATCCCAAACACTGCCCACTTTGCTAATGTGACACAGATTGAAGATGCTGTCTCCTGTAAGTTTGTTGACTGTTTTCTAGGCCAGACCAAGTGGCCACTCCTCTTGCAGCTTACCATTCCAATACCCGAGTGTGTCTAAACACAAGAGCAGTAGGTTGTAGTTACATGAAAGCTAGGGCAGATCAGGATTTGTGAGGTAACCCTGTAAAGCTAGTACTTGGGAGGCTGAAATAAGAGCATCGCAGGTTCAAGGCCAATTACAGCAACTTAGTGAAGCCCTCAGCAAATTAGCAAGACCCTGTTTCAGAATAAAAAATAAAATGCTAAGGGAGCCCGGTATTATAGCACATGCTTGTAATCCCATCATTAGAGAGGCTGAGACAGGAGGATCGCTGTTTGAGGATAGCCTCAGCTACCTTGGAGGCCTTTTGCAACTCAGTGAGACCCTGTTTCCAAATAAAGAATAAAAAATAGGCCTGGGAGCCGGGCGTGGTGGTGCACGCTTGTAATCCCATCATTAGAGAGGATGAGACAGGAGGATCACGCAGGTTCAAAGCCAGCCTCAGCTGGCTTAAGAGACCCTGTTTCCATATAAAATATAAAATAGGTCTGGGAGTATAGCCTGGAGGTAGAAGACCCTGGGTTCCATCCCCAGTGCCACCAAAAAAAAAAAAAAAATAGGCCTGGGGGTGTAGCTCAGAGGTAGAATGCCCCTGGGTTCCATTCCTAGTACTGCAAAATAAATAAAATGCTAAAGGTATAGCTCAGAGGTAGCATGTCCCTGGGTTCCATCCCTAGAAACATGCACACAAATAAAAAAGAAAGAGCGCTCCTGTTAGAACTAGCTCCATGTCCTCCATCCTGTTTGCTCTGCTCATTTGTACATCTGCTCTCTGCACGGTTCTGTGTCTTCTGCTCTTCGCTCACAGCGAAGGCGACTCTTGCCCTTGCTGCGTGTGACCTTGTTCAGTTTTCAGTCTGCATCAGCCACTCGTCAGTTGGCAGGTGTAGCCGGGTCCATCAGCTTTGACTCCAGGAGGACTTGCTAGATAGGACTTCTGTCTGCAGCATCACCAGGCTGACACATTCTTTGAGAAGGAGGTGGACAGGGAAGTAACCATCAGCGCTGGTCTGTCTTGTCCTTGTTTTGGATCATTTAGTGAAGTGATTTTTTTTTTCCTTCTCCTTTGGGGACTTTAGAATGGAGGGAGGGATGCAATGCTGTCATTTAAATTGCAGCTGATTTTTTTTAGATTTTTTTTTTTTTTACTCAAATGAAGGATTTCACCTACAAATGTATTATGTTAATTATTATATTGTTCTATATTTGCTATTTTTTTAAGAAATTGGACAAAACTGAGCACAGTGGTACTTGCCTATAATCCCAGTACTCAGGAATCTGAGACAGGAGGATCACAGAATCAAGGCCAGCTTGCAAGCAACTTAGGGAGACTATGGTTTTGTTTTTGTTTTCTTCATTTTGTTTGTTTTTTGTTCTGCTTTTTTGTTCTTGTATTTCCCTTTTTGTTTTGGGGGAGACCCTGTTTAAAAAACCAAAGGACTAGGAGTTTAGCTCAGTGGTAGAACCACTCCCTTCTCCCCTAGGGTTCAATGTCTGGTACCACAAAGAAAGAAAAAGAAGTTAGACAAAAGATACCAAGAGTCGTGTGGAATGGCCACCATAGGTCTCCATTTAATCTCCAACCACGGTCACACACATTACCAGTACTCTAAATTTAAATCTGTCTAATAAACTAATAGCATCAGGTTCAAGTATCACCCTGTTACTTGTGGTAACATAGGAGATTTACCTGTTTTTAGTGAAATCCAACAACGCTGTCTATAAAAGCAATTACTCGAACAGGGCTTGGTGGCACACACATTAATCCCTGTATTTGGGAGGCTAAGACAGGAGGATCGTAGGTTGGCAGCTAGCCTCAGCAAGTTATTGAGGCCCTCTTTCAAAATAATAAACATAATAGGGCTGGGGCTGGAAATGTAGCTCAAAGATATCCTTGAGTTCAAGCCCTAGTACTAACGCCCCCCCCAGCCCCTCCCTCCCCAAAAAAAAGGCAGATCATGATGTCCTGTGTTTGTTTTGCACTGGGGATTTTAGAGACTGGCCTTACACCTGCAGTCCTCCTGTCTCAAACTCCCAAGTACTAAGATTATAGGTGTGTCCCATTGTGCTCAGCTTATTGTCTATGGCTTTTAATTGTGTCAAGTGTCCCATCAAGGATTTGGGGATTACTTGGCTCAGTGGCTGAGCACTTGTTTTGCACATGCAAATCCCTAGGTTCAGCCAGGCGTGCTGGCGCACGCTTATAATCTCAGCATTTGGGAGGCTGAGACAGGAGGATCACGCAGGTTCGAAGCCAGCCTCTGCTACTTAGTGAGGCCTTTTGCAATCAGTGAGACCCTGTTTTAAAATAAAGAATAAAAAAATAGGGCTGGGGTTATAGCTCTGAGGTAGAATGCCCCTGCATTCCATCCCTAGTACCGGGGAGGAAAAAAGAAAAAAAACTGGGTTCAATCCTTAGTACCAGGAAAAAAAAAAGTGAGTGGGAAAAGTATCTCATCAAAAACAGGAAATTCAGTTAGTTTGCTTGACTTATTCCTAGCGAACCCATGCTGGTACCTAGCAATGATCATATTTTTTTCTAATGGCCCTATTTCTCTGAGTAATAATCTGCCTTACTGCTTTATACTTTTCTTTCGTGTGTGTGTATGTGTGTGTGTGTGTGTGTGTGTGTGTGTGTGTGTGTTACTCGAGATTGAACCCAGGGGCATTCTAACTCTGAGCTACACCTCCAGCTTTATTGTTATTCTTTATTTTGAAACAGGGTCTCATTAAGTTGCAGAGGGCTCTGAGAGTTCAATTCTCAGCACTAGGGAAAAAAAGTGAGGGGAAAAAGTATCACACAAAAAGCTGGAAATTCAGTTAGTTTGCTTGACTTATTCCTAGTAAATCCATGCTGACACCTAGCAATGATCACATTTTTTTCTAATGGCTCCCTGATTTTTCTGAGTAATAATCTCCCTTACTGATTTATATTTTATCTTTTTTTTTTTTTTTTCCAGTACTGGGGATGGAACCCAGGGGCATTCTACCTCCAAGCTACACTCCCAGCCCTTTATTTATTCTTTATTTTGAAACAGGGTCTCACTGAGTTGCAAAGGGCCTCACTAAGTAGCTGCAGCTATCCGAGAGCCACAATGCCCGGCTTATTCTTTATTTTGAAATAGGGTCTCATTAAGTTGCAGTGGGCTTTCTGTCCCTTTTTATATTATATTTTATTTTGAAACAGACTGATCTTGTGCTTGCAATCCTGCTGTCTCAGCCTCCCAAGTACTGGAATTATAGGTGTGCACCACCATGCCCAATTTATTTACTATTTCTTGATTCATCTTGGGCCTTAACTTCTATGTGCATTGGCGTGTATATGTGTTTATGTGGCTGGGGATTGAACCCAGGGACATTCTGTGAGCTATACCCTCAGTCTTGTTTTGTTTTTACTTTGAAAAGGGTCTCACTAAGTTGCATCAGGCCTTACTAAATTGCTAACATTGGTTTACAAACCTGGGATCCTCCTGTCTCAGCCTCCCTACTACTAGGATTATAGGTGTATGCCACCGTGCCTGGCTTTACCTTTTCTTTTATAGCAAATTAATATTGGGTAAATTTTGCAATAAAAGTCTTGTAGCTGGGCCTAAGACAAAGGATCATAAGTTCAAGATCAAGCCAGAGCTAAGCATGGTGGTGCATGCTTATAATCCCAGTACTTGGGAGGCGAAGACAGGATTGCAGGTTGGCAGACAGCCTCAGCTACTTAGGCCCTCCACAGTTTAGTGAGGCCCTGTTTCCAAAAAAGAATAAAAAATAGGGCTGTAGCCGGGCGTGGTGGCACACGCTTGTAATCCCAGCATTCTGGAGGCTGAGACAGGAGGTTCGCACACAGCCTCAGCTACTTAATGAGGTCCTCCACAATTTAGTGAGACCCTGTTTCAAAATAAAGAATAAATAATAAATAGGGCAGGAGGTGTAGCTCAGAAGTTGAATGCCCCTGGGTTCCATTCCCAGACCCACCAAAAAAAAATTTTAAAAGGCTAGGAGTGTAGCTCAGAGGTCAAATGCCCCTGGGTTCAACCCTTAGAACCACACACACAAAAAAAAATAAGTTCAAGCCAGACATAGTGGCACACTTTTGTAATCCCAGTACTTGGGAGGCTGAGGCAGGAGGATCGCAAGTTCATGGCCAGCCTCAGCTACTTAGTGAGGCCCTGTGGTGAGACCCTGTTTCAAAATAAAGAATAAAAAATAGGGCTAGGATATAGCTCAGAGGTAAATGCCCCTGGGTTCAATCTCGAGTACCACAAAAATAAGTTCAAGACCAGCCTTAGCCTAGTAAGACCGTGTTTCTCTTTTGTGTGTAGTACCAGGGATTAGGCCCAGAGGCATTTTACCTCTGAGCTACAAAGTACACCCCGGCCCTTTCAGTATTTTTTTGCTTTGAAACAGGGTCTCATTAGGTTGCAGAGAATCTCACTAAATTACTAAGGCTGGTCTTGAATCTTCAATCCTTCTACCTCCCAACTATTAGGATTACAGGCATACACTACCCAGCTTGACACAGTTTTAAAATAAAAATTAAGTCTGGTGTGGTGGTGCACGCTTGTGATCCTAGTACTTGGGAGACTGAAACAGGAGGATTGGAGGTTTGAGGACAGACCCAGCTACTTAGGCCCTTTGCAACTTAGTGAGACCCTGTTTCAAAATAAATAATAAAAAAATAGGTCTGGGCATGTAGCTCAGAGGTAGAATGTCCTTGGATTCAATCCCCAGTACTGAAAAAAAAAAAAAAAAATAGGCTGAGGGTGTAGCTTGGAAGTAGAATGACCCTGGATTCCATCCCCAGCGCCACAAAGTAAGTAAGTAAGTAAGTAAAGTTAAGTAAGTAAGTAAGTAAGTAAATAAAATTAAAAAATAGGGCTGGGGTATAGCTCAGAGGTAGAATGCCCCTGAATTTATTCCCTGATCCTACAAAGAGAAAGGTGTTTTGTATATTGGTAATCCAGAAGTAAGATTCCAGTTCCAAGCAGGTGAGAGTCTTAAGGCAGAGTCATCTAGGGAAAGTCTGCTAGGAATGGGGAGCATCTGTACCCAAGAATGGCCAGTCAGTCCTAATTGCTACTCTTCTCATTTTGCAGTGTGGGCCAAGCTGAAACTGCAGAAGGCTTCAGAAAGATGGCAGCCTGACACTGAGGTGAGTGCAAATGTGGACAGCCTTGGGGCTGGCATCAGGTGACGGAGGAGGGAGGGAGACAAAAGAGGGCCCCTGATTTATTACAGCGAGTGTAATGTGACAGCCTCTATAAATTGACTTTTTTTTTTTTTTCCTGAGGGTCTGAGGATGGAACCCAGGGCATTCGACCTCCGAGCTACAGCTCCTGCCCTATTTTTTATTCTTTATTTTGAAACCGGATCTCACTGAGTTGCAGAGGGCCTAAGTAGCTGAGGCTGTCCGCGAACCTGGATCCTCCTGTCTCAGCCTCCCAAATACTGGGATTACAAGCGTGCGCCACCATGCCCGGCTATAAATTGTCTTTTGATGTGTTAGTCTAATTTAGTTGTGGTGTTTAGTAGGCTTTTAATTTATAGGTAGATTGTGTTCTCCCAGTGAAATTGTAATGTACAAGCAGGAGTACCCGGTCTCTTGTCCTGCCATGAGAATTCATAAGCTAGGGACTCTGTATCATACATCACATCTCCTTTTAGAATAGCATCTAATGGGAGCTGGGTGTGGTGGCTCACGCCTGTAATCCCCATGCTTGGGAGACTGAGACAGAAGGATCACACAGGTTCGAAGCCAGCCTCAGCTACTTAGCTCTCAGCAACTTAGTGAGACCCTGTTTCCAAGTAAAGTATAAAAAATAGGTCTGGGAGTATAGCCTGGAGGTAGAAAAGCCCCTAGGTTCCACCCCCAGTACCACCAAAAAAAAAAAAAAAATAGCATCTAATGGGAGATGATCCTCTAATGAGGGTGGGAGGTGTCCTTCTGTCTTGAGGTCATTATCCAAGCAGCAGGTATGGTAGTGGCTGACTCCGAGTCCCGTGGAGGTTGACAGCAAGAGAGTAAGTGCAAGGAAGTGGACGCCTTTTCTTTTAGGGCAGTGAGTGAGTGAGTGTGTGTGCGTGTTACCAGGGATCGAACCCAAGGGCATTCTACTTCCAAACTACATCCTCAGCCCTATTTTTTATTCTTTATTTTGCAATAGGGTCTCACTAAGTTGTGGAGGGCCTCCCAAGTACTGGGATTACAAGTGTGCGGTACCACACCCAGCTGAAACGTAGGGTTCTTGAGAGCTGTTTAATAAATGCTATTTTGAGCCAGGCGTGGTGGTGCACACTTGTAATTCCAGCATTTGGGAGGCTGAGAAAGGACAATCACAGTTCGCAGACAGCCTCAGCTACTTAGACCCTTTGCAATTCAGTGAGACCCTGTTTCAAAATAAAGAATAAAAAATAGGGCTGGGGGTGTAGCTTGGAGGTAGAATACCCCTGGGTTCCATCCTCAGTACCGCAAAAAAAAAAAAAAAAAAAAAAAAAAAAGAATTGCTATTTTGGCTGGGCGTCATAGCACATGTTTGTAATCCCAGTACTTGGGAGGCTGAGGCAGGAGGGTCACAGGTTCAAAGCCAGCATCAGTCACTTAGCAAGGTTCTCAGCAACTTAGTGAGACGTTTCCAAATAAGAAATAAAATCAGGTTGGGCATGTAGCTTGGAGGCAGAATGTCTCTGGGTTCAATCCCTAGTACCAAAAAAACAACAAAAAGCTCAAATGCTATCTTGGATCAGCCTTTTTCAAAGGTTCCTTATCTAACATAGAAAGTGATTTGAGTGGACTCTGATACCCTAAGGATGGGTCATGACTGAAACCACTCTGGATGCCTAGAAGAGAAATTCTCTGTGGGACCCCGGTTGAGAAAGGTTGTCTTAGATGGATGCCAGTCTCAGTACCAGGGTGTGCATGGAGTTGGGCCTGGTGCCAGAGACTGCTCTAGATGCTTCTCCTGGGGAGTTTAGCTAACAAGGTGTACCCTTCTTTTTTAGGAGGAGTATGAAGACTCCAGTGGGAATGTCGTGAATAAGAAGACGTACGAGGATCTGAAAAGACAAGGGCTGCTCTAGTGTGCAGATTTGTAGCTCCGCTTCTGGGTTTCCCAGACGTCCTTGAGACCTGCTTTTTCTATTTCTCCCAACCAAATGCTCTTAAAGACTCTTTCCTTCATAGTCTTCTGGTCTAGCATGCTTCTTGTAGAAACAAGGCATGCTGGCAGATTGCAGGGTTGAGATTTGTTTTATCTTTGTTTTATATTAAAAAAGATTCTGTGGGAAAATAAAGCCAGCCCTTGTTTTGAGTGTGTCTTTTTCTGAAGCCCAACATTACAGACTAATGCAATCTTTTAGCAGGTGGATTTTGTTTGTTGTGTGTATATGCAAGCACACATGGTGCTGGAGATTGAACCCAGAGGCATTCTACCTCTGAGCTACTTGCCCTTTTTATTTTATTTACCTTTTTTTTTTTTTGGTGGCACCAGGAATTGAACCCAGATGCATTCTACCTCTAAACTACACCTCCAGACTGATTTTCTTATTGGAAACAGGGTCTCACTAGGTTGCTGAGAGCCTCATTAAATTGCCGAGGCTGGCCTGGAACCCGAGATCCTTGATTACAGGCGTGGGCCACCACACCCAGCTTATTTTTTATTTTGAAACATGTCTCACTAAGTTGCTGAGGCTGGCCCTGAGCAGGGTCCTCCCTGTCCACCTCTGCAGTAGTCCCTAAGCAGAAACCTAGCATTCTTGGGATCCATTTGAAAAATGCCATCTTAGGTCACCCTTTTTCAATCACGGTTCCTCCTCTTACACACAGAAAGTGATTTGAATGAACTCTTTCTCAGATACCCTAAGAATGAGTTATAACTAGTACCATTCTAGACGTCTAGAAGATAAATTAACTCGTGGATCCCCAGTTGAGACTCTCCTGTCTCAGCCTCCCAAGTACTAGGATTACAGGCATGTGACACCAGACCCAGAGAAATCCTTGAGTTCTTAATGCCTCCTACCTCTTTCTTACCAACTTTATTTTTTATTTATTTATTTTTTTTTGGGCGGGTCTGGGGATGGAACCCAGGGGCATTTGACCTCCAAGCCACACCCCCTGCCCTATTTTTTTTTTTTTTCTTTTCTATTCTTTATTTTGAAACCGGGTCTCACTGAGTTGCAGAGGGCCTCACTAAGTAGCTGAGGCTGTCCGCACACCGCGATCCTCCCATCTCAGCCTCCCGAATGCTGGGATTACAAGCGTGCACCACCACGCCCAGCTCTTACCAACTTTAGTAACAGCTAAGATTTAATGAGCACTTGTTAATGCCACGTATGTTAGGTAATTCTGACCTAGGCTCTTTCCCACCCTCCACCCCTTTGCTGACAGTAGCCCAGGATGAGCCTTGCCCTTAGTTGAGTCTGCCATCAGTACACATATTAGGTAAAGATGGGGAGGGTGAGCCAGGACTGCTTCTAAGGGCTAAGTGTAATGGCAGGGATGTAGTTCACTGACAGAGCACTTGTCTTCTGTGCGCAAGGCCCTGATTTGATCTCTAACACTGCTAAAGAAAAGAACTAAGCATGGTCCCAAGGCTTGCTTTTTTTATTTGCATAGAGAAAGGAGTTGGGCGGTTGGGAAATGGGCCTGCATCCCTTTTCTGAGCCTTAGCAGCCTGGCACACAATGGAAGTAGGGCCTGCAGCTCCAGAATGAGAGGTTTTGGCAAGCCTGTCTGCTTATGTATATGTAAGATCCCAAGTAAGGATCCCTACCTGTTGTTTCAAATACTTTTCTTGTTCATCTATTACATTCACAAATTCGTATATTTTGGGGGTACCTTCTATATGCCAGGCACAAGGACATTTGCAAACCTTGAAAATTAGATGGAGCTGGGTGTGTTGGCGCACGCTTGTAATCCTAGCATTTGGGAGGCTGAGACAGGAGGATTTCAGGTTTGTGGACAGCCTCAGTTACTTTGTGAGGCTCTTTGCAACTCAGCGAGACCCTGTTTCAAAATAAAGAATAAAAATAGGAGGCCGGGCGTGGTGGCGCACGTTTGTAATCCCCGCTTTTGGGAGGCAGAGACAGGAGGATTGCGCAGGTTCAAAGCCAGCCGTGTGCACTGGCTTAGGAGACCCTGTTTCGAAATAAAAATGTAAAAATAGGTCTGGGAGTGTAGCCCGGAGGTAGAAGGGCTTCCAGGAACCCTAGTACCACAAAAAAAAAAAAAAAAAAAAAAAAGAGTAAAAATAGGGCTGGGGGTGTAGCTCAGAAGTTGAATGCTCCTGGGTTCCATCCCCATTACTGCAAAAAAAAAAAAAAAAAAAAAAAATAGAGGCGAGATGGTGGGAGCAGAAGCCAGAGGCCAGGAAGCTGAGTTGCAACCTGCATGGACAGGTGGGAAGAGCTATGTGGCCAGCTCCATCCACCCTATTCCACCGAGCTGTTGGCTGAAGCACCTCAGAAGGAGTCCTCACAGGGGCCTCCCTGAAGTTGGCTTCATGGGATCTGTGGGGGCGGGGGGAGTTTGAGGAAGAAGCAAGTTCAGCTGAGCCCCTGACCAGGCTGGGGAAAGAGAAGGTTCCCTTTTCTTGATTTAGAACAGCAGTTCTTAATCTTTTTAGGATCATGGATTCCTTTGGAAATACAAAGATAGCTATTTCTGGGGCTTATGAATTACTAGGCATCTGTCCTTGGTTCCTACATCTGAAGAATTTCACCTTTGCTGCGCTAGGGAGCATAGCTTAGTGGCAGAGCACTTGCTTACCATGTAACAAGGCCTTGGGTTCAGTCCCCAGCACTGCAAAAAAAGAAAAAGAATCTTGCTTTTGGACCTGAAGTCTGAACCTGGTGAACCTCTGGCAAGGCGCTTACTGCTGAGTTCTGCTAGCTCTTCAAGGAGGAAGCTGCTCCAGCAGAGGGAATAGCTGCGGGTTGGCCCCTTCTCCATTGAACCTAGAGGCAGATCCTGAATGGGCCTTCCCAGGAGCAGGGGTCTCCTCCCTCCCCGCCCCTGAGAGGCATGATAGGTCTGTCTACCCTCAACTGGTTATCCCTGTCCTCTTGCCTCTGGTGGGGAGACTACGGGTGTAGCTCAGAAGTAGAATGCCCCTAAATTCAATTCCCAGCACCGAAAGAAAAAGAAGGAAAGAAAGAAAGAAAGAAAGAAAGAAAGAAAGAAAGAAAGAAAGAAAGAAAGAAAAAGAAAGAAAGGAAAGGGAGGAAGAAAGAAAGAAAAGGGCTTGGGGTATAGCTCAGAGGTACAATGCCCTGAGTTCAATCCCAGGTAACATACACACACACACACACACACACACACACACACACACACACACTCTCGACAATTAAACCCAGGATTAGCAGATACTTCCGGGTCTGACCCCTTAGAACTGGGGTAGGAAGCGCCTGGGATCCAGGCATCCAGATTCTGAGAGCTGCCCCACCCTTGGCTCGGGCCTAATTTAGGAACAGGGCAAGGTCTGGATCCTGAAGAGCCTTTAGACAAGAGGAGGCCTGATCTCCGACCCTCCCTGTTACCCACGGTTCGCCCGGCCTGGGCACTGAGGCGGTCCCTCACCTGTGATGTTGGAGGCCAGGGAGGCCAGAGCAGAGTGCTGGCATCTGCTTCCTGCCTTGCTCTGCTCCAGCTCTGCCCCCTGGGGTCTGGGCTGCTGCTGTGTCCATGCTAACATTTATGCTCAGAGGGACTGCCACTAGGAGGCACTCCTCGGTGTGCCTGCCTCACCCTGTCCCTCTGATGGCATGACTTTTGGAAATGGGGTGCCTTATTCTCTAGAGGTAGACCTCCTCTGTGTGCGTCACCACACCTGGCTCCTTTTTTTTTTTTTTTTTTTGAAACAGGATCTCACTAGGTTGCTGAAGCTGATCTTGAGCCTACATCTTCCTGTCTCAGCCTCCCAAGTCTGGGATTACAGGAGTGTGCCACCATGCCTGGCTGACCCGTGACCTTTGGTCTGGTCCTTCCCTGCAGTGCCTCCTCCTTCCAGTTCTCCTGCTGGTCTTCCTGGCAGCTCAGAAGCTGGCAAGAAGTCTGCTGACCCCGCTCCTATTCAGGCAGGCAATACATGAAAGAGGGTAGAGCCTTGCCCTTTCTTTCTTTCTTTCTTTCTTTCTTTCTTTCTTTCTTTCTTTCTTTCCTAGTACTGGGGATGAAACCCAGGAGCATTCTACATCCGAGCTATACCCCCAGTCCTATTTTTTTTTTTTTTTTTTTTGGTGGTACTGTGGGTGGAAACCAGAGGCTTTCTACCTCTGGGCTACACTCTCAGACCTATTTTATATTTTTTTTGGAAACAGGGTCTCACTAAGTTGCTGAGAGCCTCACTAAGTAGCTGAGGCTGGCTTTGAACCTGTCTCAGCCTCCCAAGCACAGGGATTACAAGTGTGCGCCACCACGCCCAGCCCTATTTTTTTTTTTTTTTTATTCTTCATTTTGAAACAAGTTCTCACTAAGCTGGGGAGGGTCTCACTAAGTAGCTGAGGCTGGCCATGAACCTGTGATCCTCATGTCTCAGCCTCCTAAGCCCTGGGATTACAAGTGACTAATGCCTTTGGCCCACAGGTTGGGGCTGCAGGGCTCAAAACTGGCTAAAGCTCCCCCTGCTTTGGAGAGCTGTGCTGCCAGGAGGCAGAGTTCTCCAGACAGACAACAGAATGTGGCCCAGGGAGCACTGCTGTGGGGTGCAGGGCCAGGGTACCACGGAGCCCTGGACGGAACAGCACTCTGTGTGAGGGCACTGGAAGGGCTGCTGACATGGAGATGCAGGGGAAGATTCAGAAGGAGGAGGGTGAAGGATCTGACTTGGCGTGCTGGAAGAAGCCGAGCTAGGCCCAGGACTGGCTGTCCCCATGCTCCTTGGGGGAGCCTGTCCTGTCTACACACATGATTCAACACAACACTTCTACCACGCTGCCTGGACCCACCTCAGTTGTGAGGCATGAACTCACACCTGGGGCTGCCCAGCGACTCAGCCCCAGCCTGGCCCGCACGCTGCAGTGCTGCACTGGAGGCCACTCTGCCCGGGACTCAAGGGCACAGCCTTGGCCTTGGGTGGGACAGAGCCCCCCATGATGCTCAGCCCTGCCCCAGAGGCTCCAGCTGCAATGCCCCCCCACTCTGCCTCTTCCCACTGACCCCACCCTGCCCTACTCTCTGATGGGCCCTCAGATCTCAGCTCAACTTGCACCAGCCCCATCCTCTCTGAACACCCTAACATCAAACCTTGTCTGACCGCTACCTTTGAGGTCTGCCTCCTCACTGCTGGGTTTTCTACTCTCAGTGTAAGAGAATCCCCTTCCTAACACCCCACCTTCCCCTAGCCCGGCTCAGCCAGCTACCCAGGGAACAACTCCATGTGCCTGTGCATGTCCAGGGTGGCAGCAGAGAGGGGTGTCAAGGGGTGAGTCACCCACAGGCACTCAGGTCAGGGGAGGTCAGGGCTTTGCAGAGGAACTGCGCCCCCACAGGTATCACAGCAATTCCCCCAGCAGCCTGGCTCTGCTCCCACTGCATTCCTGATGCCCACACCTGCCTGCGCTGGACTGGAGGGCAGGAATCAGTGTGTGGTGGCTGGGCCAGGGGCACCAGCACCATGGGGCACCCCCTCACCTGCTGAGCATTCACCCTCTTCCAGGAGGAAACCTGTGCCGCCTTCTCCTGTCAAGGCATGGCAGCCTCAGAAGGCAGGAAGCTGCAACCACAGGCCACCAGGGCTGGAACTTCTTTGAGTTCCAGGCTTGGGGTACTGTCCTCCCTTGGAACTGCAGACCCGGAGGGAAGGTCTAACTCAGCAGCCCAATCTGGCGGGAGGAGCCAACCTGCCTGGGGCCCAGCGCACTTGATCCTCTCAGTTCTGCATGATGTGGAAATCCTGGGGAAGCCGCTGGAATTTTCCACATCTCCATGACATGCCCCCTTGTTCCTGACCTGCCTGTTCTCTAGAGACTTGCCCACTGACCCATGGGGAGAGAGCTAGGGAAGTGGAGAGGTTCAGCTCAGCCCATGTTTTTTTCCTTAAGGCTTTCTGCATCAGTGAGTGGGAGAGGGTGAGGGAAGATGCCGGGCCCATCTCTTCCTGCAGCTGAGCCAGTCCAGCTTAGGCTACACTGTGGCTGCAGCCAGGCCCTCACAGCAGGGACCCCCAGGTGCCTTGGACCTGGGACTCAGCCCTGCTACCAGGTGCTGTCAAGCTTTGGCCACAGACAGCATCTGGGCTGGATTGGAGTCTCCACTTCAGCCAGGTGGTCCCAGGGGCCACCAGGAAAGCACTGCCCACGGCCCTGGCTATGGCCACACTCCCGCTCTTCACTCTGCTCTGCTCCTACCCCTACTCCCCTAGCTGGGCCCAGACCATCAGAGAGCAGCAGCTAGGAAGACCCTGTGGACCCCACAGGCCCCAGGCCTACCTGCCCCAATCCTGTAGCTTTATCTCTAGATAAAGGGGTTTATCAAGTCCACAGCTCCAGGCCTGAGGTGCCTCACTCTTTCTTTCCCAGGATGTAGGCCTAAAGCTGCCCCTCCTAAAGGGGCAGGGCCAATCCTAGGAGCATGCGGAGTTGTCTAAAAAACCAGAAAACCTCTTGCCTGGCCTCCATCCAGTGTGAAGACCACAAGCTCCTTCAGGGACAGTTCCCTCGCCTGCTAGACCCTTCTCCCCAGCCTTTGACATTAAGATGGGGCTGCAGTTGGGGTTCCCCTGCTTTCCCACAGTGGCCGATATTTGCTCGATCTCTCTCTCTCTCTCTCTCTCTCTCTCTCTCTCTCTCTCTTCTTTCTTTCTTTCTTTCTTTCTTTCTTTCTTTCTTTCTTTTTTTTTTTTGTGGCACTGGGAATTGGACCCAGGGACATTCTACCTCCAAGCTCTACACCCATACCAATCTTTGATTTCTTATTTGGAAATGGAGTCTCGCTAGGTTGACAAGAGTCTCACTACTTGCCGAGGCTGTCCTTGAACATGTGATCCTCCAGTCTCAGCCTCCCAAGTATTGGGATTACAGGTGTGTGCCACCATGCCCCACTCACCTGTTTGATCTCTAAGGATCTGAATCAGTCCCCTTCCCCTCCACCACTCCTGTGATTTTGAAACTGAATTCCACCTAAGCCGCATTTGTGCTGTGAGTGTTTGGGTGTCATATGCAAGTTGGCCTGGTCATTAAAGCTCAACTTAAGAGAAAGGAGAGGACTAGTTAGAAGTCACAGTGATCACCCCTCCCCAAAATTGGCCCATTTGCTGCTCCCTCAGTTTGGGCCAAAGCTTGAGAGAAAGTGTATTCATTAATATAATTCATTGAGCTGGGCGTGGTGGCGCACGCTTGTAATCCCAGAGTCTGGGAGTCTGAGACTGGAGGATTGCACAGGTTCGAAGCCAGCCTCAGCTACTTAGGCTCTCAGCAACTTAGTGAGACCCTGTTTCCAAATAAAGAATAAAAAATTAGGTCTGGGTGTATAGCCCGGAGGTAGAAAAGCCCCTGGGTTCCACCCTCAGAAACACACACACACACACACACACACACACACACACACACACACACACAATGATAATTCATTGGGTGCATGCTTGTTATCCCAGCATTCAGGAGGCTGAGACAGCCTCAGCTACTTAGTGAGGTCCTTTGCAACTCAGTGAGACCTTGTTTCAAAATAAAGAATAAAAAAAAAAAAAAAATAGGGCTGGGGGTGTAGCTCAGAGGTAGAATGCCCCTGGGTTCAATCCCCAGTACTGCAAAAAAAAAAGAAAAAGGAAAGAAAAGTAATTTATTGAAAGACAGACATGGTGGCTCACATTTGTAATCCCAGCATTTGGGAGGCTGAGACAGGAGGATCGTGGTTCGACAGCTACTTAGTGAGGCCCTCTGCAACTCAAAATTAAGAATTAAAAGAAAATCAGGGCTGGAAAAGATAATTCATTGAGCCGGGTGTGGTGGCATACACCTTGGGAGGCTGAGACGGAGGATTACAGGTTCAAGGTCAGCCTCAGCAATTTAGCAAACCTTCAGCAACTTAGTGAGATCCTGTTTCTTTCTTTCTTTCTTTCTTTCTTTCTTTCTTTCTTTCTTTTTTTTTTTTTTTTTTCTTTTTTGGTGGTGGTACTGGGGTGGAACCCAGGGGCTTTTCACCTCCGGGATATACTCCCAGACCTTTTTTTTAAAAAATATTTTATTTGAAAACAGCGTCTCACTAAATTGCTGAAAGCCTCATTAAGTAGCTGAGGCCGGCTTCCAACCCGTGCAATCCTCCTGTCTCAGCCTCCCAAGCGCGGAGGTTACAAGCGTGGGCCACCACGCCCGGCTTGTGAGATCCTGTTTCAAAACAAAAAATAAGGCTGAGATGTAACTTGGAGGTAGATAGAATGTCCCTGAGTTCAATCCCCAGTACTAAAGAAAAGAGTCTTTAGGGACCCGGGCAGGGGGCGCTGTCCCCCATTACTTTGACGACTGAGAAGGAGGGTTAGGCATTTATCAGGAAAGTTTTTTGGAATAGGAAGCCCAGCCTATCCCAGGACCTAGGGGGTTAATGAGGGCAGAGGGACGCCCCCTGATTGACTCTGGCATGCTGGGACTTGCAGGCTGACCATCCTGCGGCGTGGGGGCTTCTGGGAAATGTAGTCACTGGCCCAGTCCGAGCCGCGGAGTCCCACGTACCCGGGGGTGACAGCTGAGGAGGTAGGCAGCAATAGCAGGGGGCTGGGAGCAGGTGTGGAGGGGGTGGGGCTGGTCAGGCTGACAGCTGGGACCCCTGCCCTGTGGCCATAAGACCAAGGCCTGACACCAGCACCTAAGGCTGATGCAACGGGCCTGCTGGGCGGGTGAGGGGCAAAGAGCACCCCAGCACTTTTCCCTCTCCAAGGAAAGAGGAACAGGACTGGGTTCCTTCTGCAGGATGGGACCCTCATGACCTGAGAGTAAGGAGATGCCCCCCCCCAAGCTTATTCAGACACACCGCCAACACCTCCCAGAGAGACACCCGCAGGACCAATACTGCTCCCCAAAAAGGGAGGCAGAGTCTGTCCCAGGAGCAGGACCAGGCACCCCACTTCCAATAAGCTGACTAGACCACACTTAGAAACAAATGGACGTGCTCCCAACAAAGGGCAGGACCACATGTTGTAGATCTGGTCAGGACCAAAGGGATGGGGGCCCTCTCCCTAGGCGCATTAAAAGGCCCATTTTAGAGAAGAGGGGGAGGAGGAGGAAGAAGAGGGGGAGAGAGAAGGAGGAGATGGAGGAGGAAGAAGGGGAGGGAGACCAAACTTCTCACCTTCTCCCTCCACAAAGGCCCTCCTTCTGGCCCCACAGCCCTCTAAAGCAGGACACCAACGCATGGGTAAGTTGTTGACCAGAGGGGGCTCCCATCTGCCCTCCCCCAGGACGTGTCTGCGCAGCAGAGGACAGCATGGACCAGTCGGTGGCAATCCAGGAGACTCTGGCTGCGGGGGAGTACTGCCTCATCATATCCTTCCCAGCTAGGAGCTCCCCACCCCACATCTGCCCTGGCCCCCCAACTAAGAGTGAAACCAGTACTTAATACTCAGTTGATTCTGCACTCTCTTCCCAACCTTTTGTGAAGTTGGGGGTTATTATCCCTATTTTGCAGATGAGGAAAGTTCAGAGGTGAAGTGATTTGCCTGGGGTGAAGTGATTTGAAGTGGTGGGGTTGGGGTTGTAGCTCAGTGCTAGAGTGCTTGCCCAGTTTGTGCAAGGCCCTGGCTTCAATCCAGGACTACAAAAAAAAAAAAAAAAAAAAAAAAAAAAAAAAAAAAGGAGAGAGACAGACAGAAATTGCTGGTTTGCTAGATGCATGTCCTGTGAGCTCCACTACTCAGGAGGCTAAAGCAGGAAGATGGAGTGGGCTGGGTTGGGGGAGGCCTGGCCTTGGCTTTCCTTTTCCCTTGACTCTGGGCAGCAGGCAGTGCAAGGCGTGCTCTGTGAAGGCGACAGCCGGCAGAGCCGCCTGCTGGGGCTCGTGCGCTACCGCCTGGAGCACGGGGGCCAGGAACACGCGTGAGTGAGCGCTCTGTGGGTCACTGCCTGCTTGGTTAGGCTCAGGGCACCTGGACTTCAGCCATCCTCCAGGGCAGGGTCTGAGTCTCCTAAAATCATTATCATAATGATAGTTAATAGTCTTTGAATACCATGTACTAAGCTCTTCCTATGTGTTAACTCGTGTGAGCCTCAAGATGTGATGGGGAGGCTCCTGGAGGAGAGGCCTTTATCACTCTGGTCCAGATTTTCACTATCTGGGCTCAAGTCCAGACACTGTGATCCTGAGCCAGCTGTTTTACTCCCCTGTACCTTGAATTGCCCAGATTAAAGATTAAAGTGGTGGGGTTGGGGTTGTAGCTCAGTGCTAGAGTGCTTGCCCAGTTTGTGCAAGGCCCTGGCTTCAGTCCAGGACTACAAAAAAAAAAAAAAAAAAAAAAAAAGGAGAGAGACAGACAGAAATTGCTGGTTTGCTAGATGCATGTCCTGTGAGCTCCACTACTCAGGAGACTAAAGCAGGAAGATAAGTTTTGCCAGGCGTGGTGGCGCACGCTTGTAATCCCCGCGCTTGGGAGGTGGAGACAGGAGGATCGCACAGGTTTGAAGCCAGCCGCGCTGGCTTGAGAGACCCTATTTTCAAATAAAATATAAAATAGGTCTGGGAGTGTAGCCCAGAAGTAGAAGGGTTTCCAGGAACCCCAGTACCACCAAAAAAAAAAAAAGTTTAAGGGCAGTCTGGGCAACTTAGCAAGACCTTGCCTGAAAATAAAATATAAAAAGGAGCCAAAAGGAGCCAGGTGTGGTGAGTACACTTGCAATCCCAGTTCTCGGGAGGCTGAGACAGGAGGATCGCAGGTTCTCAGCCAGCCTCAGCTGCTTAGTGAGGCCCTTCTCAACTTAGTGAGGCCTTGTTTCAAAAGCAAGAATAAAATATGGGGCTAGGGAACCGGGCAGGGTGGCGCACACTTGTAATCCCAGCATTTGGAAGGCTGAGACAGAAGGATCACAGTTCGTGGACAGCCTCAGCTACTTAGTGAGGCCCTCCGTAACTTAGTGAGACCATGTTTCAAAAAATAAAGAATAAAAAATAGGTCAGGGAGTGTAGCTTGGAGGTCAAATGCCCCTGGGTTCCATCCCCAGATGACTGCCCCACGCACACAAAAAAAGACCTTATAGTAAGTGAACCTCAGTGTCTCAGAGCTGGGAAGCAGGTGGCCATAGACATTCTTTAATTAATTAATTAATTATTGTGGATTGTGGTGCTATGGATTGAACCCAGGGGCATTCTACCTCCAAGATACACCCCCAGCTCCCCCTTTTTTGTGGTACTGGGGATGGAACCCAGAGGCATTCTACCTCTGAGCTACTCCCTCAGCCCTACTTCTTCAGTCTTTTTTTAAAAATTTGAAACAGACCAGGGCGTGGTGGCACATGCTTATAATCCCAGTGCTTTGGAGGCTGAGACAGGAGGATTGCACAGGTTTGAAGCCAGCCTCACCTACTTAGGTGCTCAGCAACTTAGTGGGACCCTGTTTCCAAATAAAGTATAAAATAGGTCTGGGAGTGTAGCCTGAAGGTAGTAAAGCCCCTGGGTTCCACCCCCCAGTACCGCAAAAAATAAATAAATAAATAAATAAATAAATTAATTAATTAAATAAAATAAAAATTTATTTTTTGGTTGGTTTTTTTTTTTTTTTTTTTGGTGGTACTGGGGGTGGAAACCAGAGGCTTTCTACCTCTGGGCTATACTCCCAGACCCCTTTATATTTTATTTGGAAACAGGGTCTCACTAAGTTGCTGAGAGCCTCACTAAGTAGCTGAGGCTGGCTTCGAACCTGTGCGATCCTCCTGTCTCAGCCTCCCAAGCGGAGGGATTACAAACATGCGCCACCATGCCTGGCAATAAAATAAAAATTTGAAACAGGGTCTCACTGAGTTGCAAAGGGCCTCACTAAGTAGCTGAAGCTGTCCACGAACCGTGATCCTCCTGTCTCAGCC
Organism: Muscardinus avellanarius; assembly: GCF_963383645.1. Classification (NCBI taxonomy): domain Eukaryota; kingdom Metazoa; phylum Chordata; class Mammalia; order Rodentia; family Gliridae; genus Muscardinus; species Muscardinus avellanarius. The sequence continues at coordinate 31,492,717 of NC_137788.1, read as the reverse complement.
TCTCAAATGCTGGGATTACATTACAAGCATGTGCCACCACACCCTGCTTCCCCCAGCCCTTATTTTTATTTTTATTATTTTTTTTTGTGGGTCTAGCGATGAAACCCAGGGGCTACACCTCTGAGCTACACCCCCTGCCCTATTTTTTCTTTATTTTGAAACAGGGTCTCACTAAGTTACAGAAGGCCTCACTAAGTAGCTGATGCTGTCTGCGAACCGCGATCCTCTGGTCTAAGCCTCCTGAATGCTGGGATTACAAGCGTGCGCCACCACGCCTGGCTTCCCCCAGCCCTTTTTAGTTTTTATTTTGAAACAGGATCTCACTAGGTTGCTGAGAGTATTCCTAGATTGCTGAGGTTATTCTCGAACCTGTGATCCTCCTGTCTCAGTCTCCCAAGTACTGGGATTACAAGCATGTGTCACCACAACGGTCACTGTCTGAATTGTTGATGGGGAAACTGAGGTTAGGAAGAGAAGCGGAGGGGGCTGAGGTTGCATCATCGCTGACACATGCAGTGCTAGAAGGTACCATGGACAGAGTAAAAACATTTTACTAACAAGGCAGGGACTCCCCAGATTGAGAACAGTTCAGCTTCGATGCCCTTATCTATAAACTGCAGCCACCACAGCTGGGCAGTTGTGGCCCGCACGCCACCAGAAAGCATACGCACCCAGGGCCTCCGGCACGAGCCCGAGGCATGGCCAGTGGCCCTGTCCTCATTTCCGCTTCCTGCCCTTAGTCTGTTCCTGTATACGCACCGGAGGATGGCCATTACTGGGGACGATGTCTCTTTGGACAAGATAGTGCCTGTCTCGCGGGATTTCTCAATGGAAGAAGGTGCCACAGGGGGCTGGGTGGTAGGATTCCCTCTCCTCTGGGCACCCCGGGTCATCTCTGTCCTTGTCGAGGGTGGCTGGTGGGGTAAGGATGATGCTGGGGCAGGGGTGCTCTGTCGCTAAGTACATTCTCATTTCCCTCCCCCGCAGTGTCCCCGGATGGTGAGCTCTACATCCTTGGTGAGTGGGTCTTTTCAGCCAGGGTTCCAAAAGGGGCAAGGGTGGAGGGCCTGGCCCTGCTTGCCTCTGCAGCTCCTCTCCACCGTCCTCTCCCTTGCTTGCTGTGCTCACCATTCTTCTTGAGTCTCGTCCATCGCCTCCGACATCACATGTTCATACCGAGCGTGGTGGCACACCCCTGTGATCCCAGCACTTGGGAGGCTGAGACAGGAGGGATTGCAGGTTCGAAGGCAGCCTGAACAACTTAGTGGGCTCTTAGCAGCTTAGGGCTGGGAGTGTAGCTCAAGGTAGAATGCCCCTGGGTTCAATCCCCAGCACAAAAACAAAAACATCACATCCTCACAGCAGAGTTCTCTCTTCCCCAAAGTCCCACACCTCCTCGCACTTACCAACTCCCAGTCTTCCTTCACACTTCGGGCCACATGTTTCTTTTCCCAGGAAGCCTTTGATAAACCCCAGAAATTGCTTCTCTCTCACCTTTTTCTCTTCTTCGCCAGCCCCTGTCATTCATGGGGATGTAATTGTCTGTACTGATTTGTTTAATGTCAGACTTCTTTGCTAGGTGGTACTGGGGATGGAACCCAGGGCATTCTACCTCCGATCTATACCCCTCAGCCCAATTTTATTCATTTATTTTGAAACAGGATCTCACTAAGTTGCAGAGGGTCTCACTAAATTGCTGAGGCTGACTATGAACCTGCGATCTTCCTGTCTCAGCTTCCCAAGCTTGGAATTACAAGCATGTGCTACCATGCCCAGCTTTAGAGGCAAATATGTATAAGTGATTATCTAATGCAAGTAATATGCAAAATGATTTACACATACCATATTATGCTCTCTTCATAACTCTGTGAGATCATCATCCACATTATAGACAAGGTAACTGAGGCCCAGAAAAATTAAATAATTTAGTAGAGGATGGAAGGATGGAACTAGGACTCAAACCCTGAGTCCAGACTCTGAAGCCCACATTTGTGTGTGTGTGTGTGTGTGTGTGTGTGTGTGTGTGTGTGTGCGCGCAGTACTGGGGATTAAATTCCCTGTAGCCCAGGGGAATTCTACCTCTCAGCTATACCTTCAGCCCTATTTCTTTATTATTTATTTATTTATTTATTATTTTTTGCTGCCCTGGGAATGAAACCCTGGGGCATTCTACCTCCAAGCTTCACCCCCAGCCCTATTTTTATTCTTAATTTTGAAACAGGGTGTCACTGAGTTGCAAAGGGCTTTACTAAGTAGCTGAGTCTGGCTGCAAACCTCTGATCCTCCTGTCTCAGTCTCCCAAGTACTGGGATTACAAGCGTGTACACCTGGCTATTATTTATTTTGAAACAGTGTCTTGCTAAGTTAATGAGGAGCTTGCTAAGTTGCTGAGGTTGGTCTCAGACCTGCAATCCTCCTATCTCAGTCTCCCAAGTACTCCCGGTATTATAGGTGTGTGCCATCATTCCCGAGCCCACGGCTGTTTTCTTCACCATGGTATTCCCAGTACCTAGCACAGTGCCTGGCATGATCAGGTAGATCAGCTGATGGATGGTCCTTCTGGCCCACTTCTACATGCTTTCTGTGGAGGGGAAGATACTACAAGTCCAGGGAACCTGTGTCTACCAGGCCCGTCTAGTACTGCAAGGGTGAGGCCTACTGATCCCTCAGACGCTTGGTCTACTTCTCTACAAAGTGGGGATGTTGTTCACTCATTAAGTCCCAAGCTTCCTTCCGACATAGGACAATGGGACGCCATATAATTTGAAGATGAGGGTACAGAGGGTTCCTTTACTGGCCCAGCAACCATCCTGAGTGAGTTGCTTAAGGCCAAAGGTGCCTTGGGAGCCTGGCTGCTGCTTATCTATTCTGGGGACTCCACCCTGAAGATGTATCCAAACAGTTTGTGGCGACTATGGATTCATTTTCTGCCTCCTCTGTGCAGGCTCAGATGTGACCATACGGCTGACCACAGCAGAGATCAGCCTTGTGTTCCAACTACCCTTTGGCTCACACACCAGAATGTTCCTCCAGGAAGTCTCCAGGGCCTGTCCAGGTAAGCAAGTCTCCAGATTCCCTGAGGGGTGTGGGTGTGTGGCATTGGCTAGGGTGCTGACATATTCACTCCAGTTAACTTCTCATCCTTTGGACTCACACCTTATAATTTGTGCCCTCTCAAAGCTGCTGACATGAGCTACGTGGTGGCACATGTCTGTAATTCCAGTACTTGAGAGGCTGAGAAAAGAGGGTCTCAGGCTTGTGGCCAGCCTTAGCAACTTAGTGAGACCTTCAGTGACTTAATGAGACCCTGGTTCAAAATTTAAAAAATAAGCCGGGCAGTCATGGTGGCACACGCTTGTGATCTCAGTACTTGGGAGGCTGAGATAGGATCATCCGGGTTCGCAGACAGCCTCAGCTGCTTAGTGAAGCCCTCTGCAACTCAGTGAGACCCTGTTTCAAAATAAAGAATAAAAAATAGGGCAGGGGGTGTAGCTCAGAGGTAGAATGCTCCTGGGTTCCATCCCCAGTACCACACACACACACACACACACAAAAGGCTGGGGGTGTAACTTGAAGGTAGAGTGCCCCTGGGTTCAATTCCCAGTTACACACACACACACACACACACACACACACACACACACACACACATCTTAAAGTTAGCAGCTGCTGGAGGCCTGTCTTCCATCTCTGTCACCCACAGCTGTTTCCACCCTGCTGCGTATCCCACTGCAGCTGAGAAAACAGCCTGCTTTTGCATAGTAGTGAGATATTCGTGGCCTTTAGAACAGAATTTGTTTAGCTCTGAGATCAGCCAGGCAGGTAAATGAGAGTTTGTGTACTGAGCAGAGGACCAGCTACAGAATATGCAAATTGAAGCCACCAGGTGCCGGGGCTTAGGAGTTTCCTGGCACTATTGTTTTCTTTCAAACCAACATCTTATCTGCAGGAATAGGGAGGAAGTTCGTCTTCTGTGGCGGGCCCACTGTGGAGCTTAAACTTCCAGGGCTCCAATCGTTTCGCTAGGTGTTTCAGGAACGGGACTAGCTTTGGGTACAAACAGGCTTTGTGGGGAAAGGAAGTAGAAACAAGATTATAGAGCCTTGGATGGCTGGTTAGGGAGATTAAAATTCTATAAGCAGGGGAAGGCTTATCTCTAAATCTTTTTATTATATTTTTGCGGGTGTGGGGATGGAACACAGGGGCATTCGACCTTCGAGCTACACCCCCTGCCCTATTTTTTTTTATTCTGTATTTCAAAACATGGTCTTGTTGGGGTGCCAAAGATGTTGGGGTGAGTTCTCGCCTCAGGAACTCGGGGTCTGCAGGGTAACGTGACAGAAAAGAATGTCAGCACGTGCCAGTTAGAGACATAGAGGTTTATTGGGGAAAAGGGGAGGAAATACACATTCAAGAGAGAATGCGGGCCCCTCAAGATGAGGAAGGCATTTTAGCCGGGTGTGATGGCCCACGCTTGTAATCCCCGCGCTTGGGAGGCTGAGACAGGAGGATCGCGCAGGTTCGAAGCCAGCCTCAGCTACTTAGTGAGGCTCTCAGCAACTTAGTGAGACCCTGTTTTCAAATAAAATAGAAAATGGGTCTGGGAGTATAGCCTGGAGGTAGAAAGCCTCTGGGTTCCACCCCCAGTACCACCAAAAAAAAAAAAAAGATGAGGAAGGCATTTTAGGGAGTTCGGGGTTCTCTTCTTATAGGGGACTTTCGTGAGGAGTGGGCTAGAGAAGGTATGTGAGGATGAGCTCAGTCTGGTAGTCCCAAGGCAGTTTATGGTGGGCAGGTGGTCTGTCAGCCTTAGGGTGGATGAGCTCAGTCCAGCAGTCCCGAGGAGCTTCCTGATGGTCTGGTGGTCTGGTCAGCCTTAGGGTGGACGATCTTGGGCTGATTGGGGTCCTCATTAGTTGACTGACAGATAAGCTAGGATATCCTAAATTATAGGTTTTCTCAGAAGTATTGTTAACTCTAGGATCTACAGGTTTCCCAAGAATTTATGATAGAGTCAGGCCTGGGAAAGAGAAGTGGTTTGTGGACTAGAGGCAGAAGCACTTCAGCTCCAGGTTCTTATATCAAAGTTGTATTTTTACTTTTCCTTCCTCTCTGTCTCCTTTCTACCTACTTATTCCTTCTATCCTACAACAGTCCCACTGAGTTGCAGAGGGCCTCACTAAGTAGCTGAGGCTGTTCACGAACCGTGCTCCTCTGGTCTTAGCCTCCCAAATGCTGGGATTACAAGCGTGGGCCACAACACTCAATTTACCTCTAAATCTTAAAATGATAAATATCATTTGCTTTATTATTAGCAGTAGTGATTGTCGGAGGGGTAATGATAGTGATACAGATTGAGTATCCCTAGTCCCCAAATTCCAAATCCAAATTGCTTCAAACTCTAAAACTTTTTTTTTTTTTTTTTTTTTTTTTTGCAGTACTGGGGATGAAACCCAGGGGGATTCTACCTCCGAGCTACACCCCCAGCTCTCTTTTTTATTCTTTATTTTGAAACAGAGTCTCACTGAGTTGCAAAGGGCCTCCTCACTAAATAGCTGAGGCTGTCCATGAACCGCGATCCTCCTGTCTCAGCCTTCTGAATGCTGGGATTACAAGTGTGTGCCACCACACCCGGCTCTAAAACTTTTTGAGTGCCAACATGATGCTCTATGTGGAAAATTGCGCACCATGATACAAAATTATTTAAAATATTTAAAATTATTTAAAATATAAAATTAAGCTGGGTGTGGTGACGCACGCTTGTAATCCCAGCATTCAGGAGGCTGAGACTGGAGGATGGCGGTTGGTTTGGTGATAGCCTCAGCTACTTAGTGAGACCCTCTGCAAATTAGTGAGACCCTGTTTCAAATGAAAGAATAAAAGATGGGTGTGTTGGCCCACACTTGTAATCCAGCATTTGGGAGGCTGAGACCGGAGGATCGGGGTTTGCGGACAGCCTCAGCTACTTAGTGAGGCCCTTTGCAACTCAGTGAGACCCTGTTTCAAAATAAAGAATAAGAATAGGGCTGGGGGTGTAGCTTGGACGTCGAATGCCCCTGGGTTCCATCCCCAGACCAGCAAAAAAACAAAAAAGGAAAAAAAAAAGAAATTAAAGTATACAAAAAATAGGGCAGGGGGTGTAGCTCAGAAGTCAAATGCCCCTGGGTTCCATAGACACACACACACACACAGATAAATAAAATAAAATAAAATTTAAAATTAAGTTAAATGTAAGTAATCAAATAAATTTTTAATTAAATCAATTAGTTTATTATTGATGATAGATTAAATTAAATACTTAAAGTTACCTTTTTTTTTTTTGCGGGTCTGGGGATGGAACCCAGGGGCATTTGACCTCCGAGCTACAGCCCCTGCCCTATTTTTTATTCTTTATTTTGAAACCGGGTCTCACTGAGTTGCAGAGGCCTCACTAAGTAGCTGAGGCTGTCTGCGAACCGTGATCCTCCAGATCTCAGCCTCCCGAATGCTGGGATTACAAGCGTGCGCCACCACGCCCGGCTTAAAGTTACCTTTAGACTGTGTATATAAGGTTTACAGAAAATATTAATGAATTTGGTATCTATTTATTTATTTATTCATTCATTTATTTTGGTCCTGGAGTTTCACCAGGGGTCCTGTACCTTTGAGCCACACGCCCCAGCCTTGTGTGTGTGTGTGTGTGTGTGTGTGTGTGTGTGTGGTTCTGCTTGTTGAACCCAGGAGTACTCTACCTCCAGGCGTCACCCCAAGTTCTTTTAATTTCTTTTTAAACAGGTTCTCACTAAGTTGCTGAGGGTCTGGTAAATAGCTGAGGCTCTCCTCAAACGTGCCATTCTCCTGTCTCAGCCTCCCAAGTACTGGGATTACAGGCATGTGCACCATCTCACTCGGCACGAGGCTTTTTAAATTTTTTTTTTTTTTTTACAGTACTGGGAGTGAAACCCAGGGTCATTCTATCTCCAAGCTATACCCCCAGCCCCATTTTTTATCCTTTATTTTGAAACAGGGTCTCACTCAGTTGCTGAGGGCCTCACTAAGTAGCTAAGGCTGGCTTTGAACCTGTGATCCTCCTGCCTCAGCTTCCCAAATGCTGGGATTACAAGCATGTACCACCATGCCCAGCAGGCTTTTTATTCTTAAACTGGAGCACAAGGGAGGTGGCACAGGTGGGACAGAAATCCCAGGCTGACTCAAACAAAAGACAGAAAATGGCTTTACAGTGTATCTAAGGTAGATAAGAACCTCCTTCCCTCCTTCCTCCTTCCTTCCCTCCTTCCCTCCTTTCTTCCTTTCTTCCTTCCTTCCTTCTTTCCTTCCTTGTCTTCCTCCCTCTCTCCTTTCTTCTTTCTCTCTTTTGTATGTGTTTGTAGGTGTGTGGTGCTGGGGATTGAACTCAGGGTGTTCTACCTCTGAGCTACACCCCCAGTCCTTTTTTATATTTTCCTTTGAATCGGGGTCTCACTAGATTGCCGAGAGTCCCAGTTTTCTGTATGTTTGTCAACCTCATAAGACCAAAGACTAACTTAGCTGTCTCAAAAGTGCCCCACAGAGCAGAAGTCCAGAAAATGTTTCCTTCCTCTGGGCAGAAGGGATCAGAGTTGACCTGCAGTGTTGACTGATGTGTTAGACACTATCCGGAGGCCTTTTCATGCATTAGTTCACTTAACCCTTGCCACAGCTTTTCAGGGCATCGATGCATCCACTTCACGGCTGAGGAAGCTGAGCCTCCGAGAGGGTGAGCGCCGTGCCTGAGCACACAGCTGGGGCGATGCACAGGCAGGAGGAGCTGGTTTACTCCAGAGCCTGAGCTCGTGAGCGTTTTGTTCCAGTACTTCCATAGTTCAGGCCTCCCTCTCTGTATAACAGCTCAGGGAAGGCTTCGTGCAGGAGGTGATGCTCATGCTGAGACTAGAAGGGAGAACAAAGGTTTCCTCCTTAGGCAACAAGGAGGGAAAAGGCACAGCAGTGGAAGGGAGAAGCAGGTGGTTTGGGGAACTGAACTTGGAAGCTTGTGATGAGCTGAGCCAGGAGAGGCCAGCAGAGGGCAGCTCACAAAGTCCTCCCCTCTTTGGTACTGGGCATTCACCTGTGAGCTACATCTCACCCCTTTTTATTTTGAAACAGTCTTGCTAAATTGTTGAGGGTCTCACCAAGTTGCACCAAGGCTGTCTTCGAACCTTCAATCCTTCAGTCTCAGCCTCTCAAGCACTGATATTACAATTGTGTGCCACCACACCCAGCTATGAATAGTCTTAAACAAATAACACAGGCCTTGGACTCTGCCCTAGAGCTTGGGCAGAGCTATTAAGGAGATTTAAACTGGGGAGCTACTAGGCAAGGTATGCAAGTTAGAAAATTCCTCTGCTAAAGGGTATGGACCAGGAGAGCCTGGGGCAGAGAGACCAATAGGCATGTATTACAATGATTCAGGGACACAAAAGGCTTGGACCAGGGCCTGGTGATGGGACTGGGGAAGAAGGATGTGCTGGAGGGGTGCTGAGGAGGTCAAACTGATGAGAAGGACAGTACCAGTGGGAGCTGAGTTTGGGTTGTGCTGACAATTCTATCCCAGCTGATGAGAACAGTGCCCGTACATGGTGGGCATTTAGTAAATATATGTTGAGGCGATGAACAGAGCTTGGTTCTTGATGGTAAGAATGAAAGGAGTCAAAGCCTCTTTTTGGCTTGGGTGTCTGTCCTAATGATCTTTTACCTGTTCTTCCCTCCGGGGTCCACACCATATCTGGGGTATCCAGCAAGAAAACTCGGCATTCACTCCATTTCTTTGAGTCGACTCTCTCAGGGAGGGGCCTGGCTAAGGGGGAATTCTCAGAATGGATAGACCTTTGGCTACCCACCAGCCCAGCCCTTTCACAATACAGATAAAGGGACTAGGGTACAGGATGAGGTACAGGTGAAAGGAACTATGGCTGATTTTTTTTTTTTATACTGGGATCCAGAGGCATTCTATCTCTGAGCTACACCCCTGCCTTATTATTATTATTATTATTATTATTATTATTATTATTATTATTGGGTGGTACTGGGGATGGAACCCTTCTACCTCCGGGCTATACTCCCAGACCTGTTTTATATTTTTATTTGGAAACAGGGTCTCTTAAGCCAGCAAGGGGCTTCAAACCTGCACGATCCTCCTGTCTCCGCCTCCCAAGCGCGGGGATTACAAGCATGCACCACCACACCCAGGTATTATTATTATTATTAATTATTATTTCGGTACTGTGGATTGAACCCAGGGGTATTGTACCTCCTAGCTACACCCCAGCCCTATATTTTAGGTTTTTTAAAATTTTTGAAACAGGGTCTCACTGCGTTGCAAAGGGCCTCACTAAGTAGCTGAGGCTGTCCACAAAGAGCCTCCCAAATGCTAGGATTACAACTGTGTTCCACCATGCCCAGCTCCCGTTTAGATGAACAAACTGATACAGAGAAGGCAAGGAATTTACTCAGGTGTCGGTCGCAGTGACGACTCTTACACGATCTTCCTCAAGCAGTTTTATTACCCCAGGTTCTTGTACAGTTCCTCTTTAATGCTCTCTCAACGCCCTCTCAGGTAAAAACAACATCAGTCTCCTATCTCCTCCTTCATCACTCCTCCAACCCTCCTCTGGCACTCTACGTCTCTGCTGCAGCACACACCGGTCACAGTGGTGGCTTTGTGAACATGTCCGTCCCAGCTCGGAGCCCGGAGCAGTCCGCCAAGGAACTGCTCTTCCTGTCCACCAACCCTCTTCGCTCCTTCTCCTTCTTCCCCGCTAGGGCATGCGCGCTTTTTAACCTTCTCCTGGGCGGGCAGGTGGTAGCACGAGGCGCTGCGTCACTAATCATCTGTAAGGCGCCTGATAGGGCTCACTGCGCAGGCTCAGGGCACCGCCAGCCTCGTGAGCCTCGTGACTTGGCTGCAAGCCCAGGCGCCATCTTGAGTCCATGCTGGCAACAAGCCTGGGTGCCACCTCGGTCCTGCCGAGTGGGCCCCGACACTCAGGGTCATCAAATTAATGAAGTAACTGGACCAGGTTCTGGCACCAAGGCACACAGGCTCCCGTGGTCTCAGTTCAGACCCAGCTCTGCCACTTCCAAATGTGAATATGGACGATGTGTTTTATTTCTTCAGACCTTGGCTTTCTGATTTGTACAATGGAAATCTAAACTTGCTTTCTCTAGTAGTCCAAGGGTTTTATGAGTCTAAGATGAGGCTGGATATGGGTTAGTAGTATGTAAATGCTGAGAAATACTTAATAGCTTGTGCCTGGAAATGCCATAGCCGGGACTGGAGCCTGAGTCTCTGCATTTGTGATGTCCTTGCAAATCCAATTCAGTGTGGTCAGGTTCACGATCACATGTTGCACAAGTGAAGCAAGCAGGACAGCAGAAGTTAATAGCCAGTGTTTTGAAGGCGGACAGATCTAAGTTTGAGTCAGAGGCAGAGGTGGCTCAAGCACTAATAGAAGGAAGGGTGGCAAACTGGTTAAGGGAAACCAGAGGACTTGACCTCAGGCTTTGATTCCTTCCTCCCACACCCCTGAGTTACACCCATCTTCATTAATTAATTTATTAATTTATTCATTCATTTTTGTGGCACTGGGGATTTAACCCAGGGGCGTTCTTCCTTCGAGCCACACCCCCAGCCCTTTACTTCCCCCCCCCCCCCTGTAGTGGGGTCTGGTTGCTGGGGCTAATCTCCACTCTGTAACCCCCCCCCCCTGGTCTCAGCCTCCTGAGTACTGGGATTGCATTGAGGCCGGAGGAATGGTGGGGGCCAGTGCCTTCGGCAGTACTTCGGTGTCCGCATCTATGACTGTATTTGGATCTCAGATCCATGCAGTGAGTTTAGGTCAACAGGCTAGGAGATCCTCCCGATAAATCAAACGTACAGAAGTGGGCCTGCTCTTCAAGCCCATGGCTCATTCTGCGCTTCTCGTTCCTGCCACAGGCTTCGACCCAGCGACCCGGGATCCTGAGTTCCTGTGGCTGTCGCGATACAGGTGGGCGCTTCCCGAAGCCTCGGAGTCTGCAGTGCCCCGCGGGTCGAACTCGGCCCTGGATTACTGGCCCGGGTGCACGACGATTGGTGGAGGCAGGTATCCGTCACGGAAGGGGCGGTGGTGATTGGATGAGGCCCGGCCTTGGGGGCGGGCTCATTTCTGTTTGGGGGCGGGGAGATGGAGCAGGTTGGCTCTCTATTGGCGGAGGTGGCTCGCGGGGGCGGGTCCTTCTGGGGCGAAAAGCGGAGGGCGGGCGGCGGGATGAAGAGCTTGAGGAAGCTGGCAGGGAAATGTCGGCCGCCGCTGGCTCACGGGAGCGCGACTCTGCAGGTCGGGCGGGAGGTGGGAAGCCGGGCTGAGGGTTTGGGCCCAGGGCGGCGGCGGGTCCGGCTTCGCGTGGGCGGGCCTCGGGGTTGGCTGGTGGACGCACCGGGCGCAGACCCAGGCCCTCCGGGGGCGGGAGGACTGAAGTTCGCTGGGGATGTTGTACTCAGCCCGGCAGGGTGAGGGCAGATCGGTGGGAATGGGGCACCCAGGAATCCGGGGCAGTGATTTCAGTAAAGCTCCATTTCTGACCCGCTGTGTGACCTCGGGCCACGCGCTGCCCCCTCGGGGCCCCGGTTTCTCCAGCCGAGCTTGTTCTTCATTCCCGACCTTCCTAGTTTGGCGAGTGTTTTTTCTTTTTTAGCAGGGGGGTGTGCATGCCTGTGACAGATCCCTCTGTGAGTGCGGTGTGGTGCGTATTGGTGCTTTTAGTCCTGAGCCCCTGTGATAGATCGGGCTGTGCACAGAGCGGGTCCACTCTGGGACCGGAGGCCAGGATGAGGTTTCAGGTGAACGGAACTAAGGTTCTTTTTTGTTTGTTTGTTTCCACCCAGCTCTTGGTGGATGATTAGCACAAAAGGCTAATTGTTGAGCAGGAGGTTGTCCTTTGGAGAGGGAGAGGCTCAGGGCTGAAATTTGGGTCAGTCCTGTGCGTTAGAAGGACCGCAGACCTGTCTTTTCTGGCCAGCATCGTAGTTTTGTGCAAGGGCTCCCTGGGGTGTCTTTCCCCCGGGTGTGCCCGTTTTGTAAGCACTAGTACCCAGGTGTACCACTTTTCTCAGTCATTTGCTAGGGTTGAAGAGGCTGTCAAGTAGCTGTGTCGAGTGTGGCCAGCACTCCCCTTGCGCTTACAAGGCTTGGAAACTATGAGGGGCGGGGAAGAGCGGCATGTTTCACAAGAGTTTGTAAGATGAAAGGAACTAGGCGAGCAGAGGACTTCCTCCACGCGTGTGCTTTTCCTTCATTGCAGCTACCACAAGATGAAATGGAAGCTCCCGATGGTGCTGATAGTAGTTTGCATCTTTCTTGGGCTTATCTCAGAGTTTACTTGAAGAACCAATCTTTTTTTTTTTTTTTTTTTTTTTCGGCTCTGGGGATGGAACCCAGGGGCATTTGACCTTCGATCTACACCCCCTGCCCTGTTTTTTATTCTTTATTTTGAAATAGGGTTTCACTGGGTTGCAAAAGGCCATACTAAGTAGCTGAGGCTGTCCACGAAACATGATCCTCTGGTCTCAGCCTCCCAAATGCTGGGATTACAAGCATGCGCCCGGCTTGAAGAGCCAATCTTGAGACAGCAATGCTTCAGTTTCCATGACATTCTGGGCTGTGGTCCTGGGACGGGTGAGAGTTTAAGATTGAAAGCACATCCTCTCTTTACTCTTCACAAGAGGCTGCCAGAATCCAGCTAGTCAGTGGACAACAGGCCCAATGGCAGCCAAAGAGGTGGGTTCTGTCTTTTCAGCCAGCACGCCAGAGCCAGACTGTTACAGCACTTCGTTCCCTTAGTAGAGGGATATCATCCGTGAGAAATCAGGCCAGCCAGCTCTGAAGCCAGTTATCTCTCCCTGGGTGAGAAATGTGCAAGGATCGCAGAATCTTTTTTATTTCCTTTCACAATAGAGAAACTAGCCGCATGCTGGAGAGGAATCATTGTAAAGGTTTTGCTTTTACTTTTACTTTAATAGACGGTGTCCCCATCATAATACCCACAGAAAGTGGAATTGCACTGGTAATGGCCAAGTTGCTCCTGTTAAAATTGGTGTGGATGGCTGGGCGTGGTGGCGCATGCTTGTAATTCCAGTGTTCAGGAGGCTGAGACAGGAGGATCATGGTTTGCGGCCAGCCTCAGCTACTTAGTGAGGCCCTTGCAACTCAGTGAGGCTGTTTCAAAATAAAGAATAAAAAACTTAACTTTGGGTAGTTCTTTCTTTCCTTGAAAAGAACAGGGCTGGGCATAGTGGCACATGCCTGTAATCCTAGTACTTGGGAGGCTGAGGCAGAAGGATCACGGGTTTGCAGCCAACCTCAACAACTTAGTGAAGTCATCCACAATTTAGTGAGACCCTGTTTCAAAAAAAAAAATTAAGGATAAAATCAAATAGGCTGGGAGTGTAGCTCAGAGGCAGAAGAATGCCTGTGCTGGGTTCAATTCCTAGTACCTCCTTTCCCAAAAAAAGAAAGACAGAAAGAGAAAAGGAAGGAAGGAAAGAGAAAAGGAAGGAGAGAAAAAGAAAAGAAAGGAAAAGAAAAAAAGAATGGGATTGTCTTGGAGAAAGTACCTCATTATAGCTATCAAGCAACTGAGAGTCTTCTTATCCAGAAAATATTGTGGGGATCCTACATAGGGCTCAGTGTTCCTCAAGTCATCTTGTAAAGAGTTCACCTGTATTTCATCCCGGGTACATGCAAACACCTGGAGCTGTATTCTGGAGGATTCTGAGCTATATGCTGGAAACGAAACAGCTACTCAGAAGTCTCATGGGTGCTGTTCTGGGTTAATTTAACAAGGTGGTTTTGGCAAACAAAAATATTTTTTCAGTACTGGGGATGGAACGCAGGGACATTCTACCTCCAATCCACACCCCCAGCCCTATTTTTTATTCTTTATTTTGAGCCATGATCCTCCTGTCTCAGCCTCTGAAATGTTAGGATGACAAGTACGTACCACCACACCATCCTGGCAAACAAATTTTGAAGCTTTTTTTCTTTCTTTTTTTCCATAGTTGATTCAAAGTGAGCCAGCTTTGTAGTAACTCAAATTTAGAATGAAATGTATTGAGTATTTTTTTCCTTGGACCCAGGAAACAAAGCATTAAAATCCGTCTGGCCTGCGAAAGGAAATGAATGCTATTTATATCTTGGGGTAACATAAAGGGTAACCTAGATTACCAGAGTAGGAGACAGAGAAAATGTTAGAAAAAATAGCCTGTGGGTTAGTTTTCTTTCTCTTGCTTTCTTTCATCTTGCTTTGTCTGTATTAATAGGTAAAACCTGTGTGACCAACATATCCTTTTAGCCTGGAGAAAATGAATTTGCTTTTGTTTATCTTGGAGGCAGAAATATTACCCATCATTTCCACCTTTGTAGGAAGCTCTGCAGGCTCCTAAGCAAATTAATTTATTTTGAGTCACTTGTTTCTTTAAACAAAACCAAACTGTACTCATTTTTCTTCCTCCTTTGTTGTTCCCCTCTCTGTTTTCCTTCTTTGCCGCATTTAACCTCACGTTTGTTTCTAGTACAGGAGAGCCCCCTAAAGACTTTTTTTTTTCTTGTGAGACCAGTTTGTTTTGGATTTCTACAGTGGTTGTCTAGAACAAGAGAAGTGACCCACAAATATTCAATTAGAAGTGGAGCCTTTAACAGGAAAATCCTTAGGGACAGGTGGTTCAGGAAGAAGGAGGCATCAATATTTATTAGAAGAAAGGCAGTGTTTGGGCATAGAAGCTGACTTACATGGTTTGTTATTGTTGTTGTTGCTTAAAATACACTGTAACAAAAACCTAAAGAGAAATGTGCTATACAAATATATATATATATATATATATATATATATATATATACACACACACACACACACACACACACACATGTGTATATCTAGTAACAATTTTATAGACTACTGATGATCCATAAATGAATTGAAACTAACAAATACAAATAAGAAGAGACTTCTCCCTCAGTGTCCCAGGCTGACCTCAGACTTGCAATTCCCCTTCCTCAGCCTCCTGAGTAGCCGCACCTCTGTGCCTGCTCCAGCTCTCTAGACTTATCTGCTACAACACACCATCATTTCCTCTGACTTCAGTCTTGATTGCTTATTATTTCTGGAGAAAGCTCTGTACTTTTAGGGTTTTGTGTGGTTTTGTTTTGTTTTGTTTTGTTTTGTTTTTGGTGGTACTGGGGATGGAACCCAAGGGCATTCTACTTCTGAGCTATACCCTCAGACCTATTTTAATTTTTTTATTTGGAAACAGGGTCTCACTGAGTTGCAGGTGGTCTCACTAAGTTGCTGAGGCTGGCTTCGAACTTGTGATCCTCCTGTCTCAGCCTCCCAAGTACTGGGATTACAAGCATGCGCCACACGCCTGGCCTAACTTTTCACAACTTGCATTCTTTTCCTTACTAAATGCCAGCCTAATGTCTTATTCATCAGCAGATGCTCACAACCTGTCTAGTTTAGAGATAAAGCATTTGCCTAGCATGCGCAAAGCCCTGGGTTTGATCGCCAGTACTGCCAAAATAAATAAATAAATTTTCTTCCGTGTGTGTGTGTGTGTGTGTGTGTTACTGGGTATTGAACCCAGGGGCATTCTTCCTCCAAGCTACATTCTACTCCCAGCCTATTTTAGTTTTTATTTGAAAACAGGGTCTCACCAAGTTGTTGAGAGCCTTACCAAGTTGCAGAGGCTGACCTTGAACTTGTATGGTCCTCCTGTCTCAGCCTCCCACATATTGGGATTACAGGTGTGTACCACCTTGCCTAGCTACACCCATGCATTTTGCACCCTGAAGTGCTTCGGAACCTGAGCAGCTGCTGCCCCTTTTCCCGTTGAGCGTGCTCTGCACTCCCTTCCCCCTTCTGGTTGGTTTGCTCTTGCCCACTTCTCTTTCAGCTTTATCACCAGACCACAGACAGTTCAGGAAGGCCCACTGCAGGGAGAGCCTGGAGGAAAAAGTCAAGTCATCGCTCCAGTAGCCTATCTCCACTGGCCTCTTGCTGCAAAGGAATTGCTCTGAGTCTTCCCCCTCAGCAGTCACCTGTCACGGGTAGTCCTTGCTAATCTAAATTGGACTTGGCACCATGTACAAACTGGATTTTGAATCCAGGGCTCACAGGTTAACAGGACACAAGATATGTTTTTAGAGATGTCTGATTTCAAATTAGACATCTTGAAATGGGATGCCCATTTCAAATGCTAAAATCTGAGGTATGTTTTCTTTTGAAAGCCATGAGATACTGGGAATTTTCCAGCCCTATTTTATTTTTATTTTGAGACAGAGTCTCATTAAGTTGCAGAAG
Organism: Muscardinus avellanarius; assembly: GCF_963383645.1. Classification (NCBI taxonomy): domain Eukaryota; kingdom Metazoa; phylum Chordata; class Mammalia; order Rodentia; family Gliridae; genus Muscardinus; species Muscardinus avellanarius. The sequence continues at coordinate 31,476,364 of NC_137788.1, read as the reverse complement.
GCTTCACAAGGTTGCTTAGGCTGGCCACAAACCCGCAATCCTCCTGTCATAGCCTCCCATGTACTGGGATTACAGGCATGCACACACACATGTGTGTGTGTGTGTGTGTGTGTGTGTGTGTGTGTGTGTGTGTTACTGGGGATTGAACCCAGGGCATGCTATACCCCCAGCCCTAGTTATTTATTCTTTATTTTGAAACAGGGTCTCACTAAATTGCTGAGGGTCTCACTAAATAGCTGCGGATGACTGCAAACCTGCGATCTTCCTGTCTCAGCCCCCAGTTACTGGGATTATAAGTGTAAGCCACCATGCTTGGCTTATTTTTGTTGTTTGAAACAGAGTCTTTCTAGGTTGCTGATAGTCTTACTATGTTGCTAAGGCTGTCCTCAAACCTGTGGTTCTCCCGTCTCAGCCTCCCAAGTACTGGGATTATAGGTGTACGTCATCACACCTAGCTCTGGGAAATGTTTTTTTAAAAAGAAAAAGAAAACTAGCTGAGGAGAGAGGGGGGGAGGGAAGGGGGAGGGGAGAGAGAGCACTAAACATAATTACTTGATTTTTAAAAAATTACTTCTTTTTTTTTGTGGTACTGGGGTTCCTGGAAGCCCTTCTACCTACGGGCTACACTCCCAGACCTATTTTTACATTTTTTTATTTGGAAACAGGGTCTCCTTAAGCCAGCACACGCGGCTGGCTTTGAACCTGCGCGATCCTCCTGTCTCTGCCTCCCAAGCGCGGGGATTACAAGCGTGCGCCACCACGCCCGGCTAAAATTACTTCTTTTTTTTTTTGGTGGTACTGGGGTTCCTGGAAGCCCTTCTACCTCCGGGCTACACTCCCAGACCTATTTTTACATTTTTTTATTTGGAAACAGGGTCTCCTTAAGCCAGCACGCGCGGCTGGCTTTGAACCTGCGCGATCCTCCTGTCTCTGCCTCCCAAGCGCGGGGATTACAAGCGTGCGCCACCACGCCCGGCTTAAATTTACTTCATTTTTAAGAAAATGGCAGAATATGTGTGAGGCACTGGGTTCAATTCCTAGCACCAAAACAAATGAACAAACAACACCAGACAAACAAATCAAACACCCCAAACAAACAAAAACCCACACAGCTATCTGGAGTAATGGCCAGACTGAAATGGTCAAAATGGATTTTTTCCATTGTTTTTAATGACAGGTACCCTGTGTTAGGAACTTGACTCAAGAGCTTCCTGCCTGCTGGGCATGGTGGTGCATGCCTGTAATCCCAGTTCTTAGGAGGCTGAGACAGGAGGATTGCAGGTTCAAGGACAGCCTCAGCAACTTGGTAAGATTCCTAGCAACCTAGTGAGACCCTGTTTCAAAACAAAAATTAAAAGAGCTGGCAGAGGCCAGGTGTGGTGGCTCATACTTGTAATCCCAGCATTCGGGAGGCTGAAACCAGAGGATCACAGTTCGTGGACAGCCTCAGCTACTTAGTGAGGCCCTCTGCAACTTAGTGAGACCCTGTTTCAAAATAAAGAATAAAAAATAGGGCAGGGAGTGTAGCTTGGAGGTCACATGTCCCTGGGTTCCATTCCTAGACCTGCAAAAAAAAAAAAAAAAAAAAAAAAAAAAAAAAACTTTCTGCCTTGTGGACTATGTATCATGTAAGATTTACTGTGTAAAATCTTAGCTTCCCCTTTTTATGAGAGTAAAAGCTGAAGTCCGCGTGGTATTCAAAGGTTTACAGTTTAGTCCTGGATTTATTATCATTAGCAATTATGATTTATTAAGCACTTACAATGTCTATTGGCCTTACACTGTGCCATAAAAGTTTTGGAAGAGAATCTTTATTTTTATTTGGAGGGATTGAGGCTCAGAGAGTTAGATAACATGCCTGACCCTCTCCTGGTTACCTGAGACTAGAACTCAGGGTGTCTGTCTGAGTGTAATCCTTGAGCCCTAACCCTTGTTTTCTGACTCCAAATGCTTCTCACAAAACATTTCACTTCTACTCATCCGTCCAATTTGTTGCCTGGACATATCATATTGTCGTGTCTTTTTGCTTATGCTGAAGTTATTTCCTTTGCTTTCTGCTTTCTGAACTCTTCCTTTTTCTGAGAAGTAAGATAGTTTCTTTATTTTATTTTATTTTTTGTGGTGCTGTGGATTGAAGCCAGGGGCATTCTACTTTTGAGCTACACCCCAACCCTATTTTTAATTCTTTATTTTGGAACAGGGTCTCACTAAGTTGTGGAGGGCCTCACTAAGTAGCTAAGGCTGGCTTTGAACCTGCTATTCTCCTGTCTCAGCTTCCCAAGTACTGAGATTACAAGCATGCGCCATCATGTCTGCCTTATTTTTTGTGTGTTGAAACAGGGTGCACTAGGTTGCTGAGAGTCTTACTATTAGCTGAGGCAGTCCTTCAACCTGTGTTCCTCCTGTTTCAGCCTCCCAACAGGTGTGCACCAGTAGAAGTAGAATGCCTTTGAATTCCATTCCCAGTACCACAAATATAAATAGATAAGTAAGTAAATAAATAAAATAAAAACAAAAAGATAAAGGGTGGAGGTGTAGCTTAGAGGTAGAATGCCTCTGGGTTTAAGCTCCAGTCACACACACACACACACACACACACACACACACACGCACAAATCATCTTGTCTTACATTCTCTGGGTTTGAATCCTGGCTGTGCCATTTACTATTTTGTATATGCACTTGGGCAAGTGATTTAACCTCTATGTTTATCTCCTACTCTGAAACATGGAAATAATAGTAGCACAGAGTAGTTGTGATGAAAGCTTTGTTACATATATAGTTGATACTTAAGTATTTGCCATTAATACTATTTATGGGCCAGGTGTGGTGGACGCTTGTATTCCCAGCATTTGGGAGGCTGAGACAGGAGGATTACAGGTTTGTGGACAGCCTCAGCTACTACTTAGTGAGGCCCTTTGCAACTCAGTGAGACCCTGTTTCAAAATAAAGAATAAAAAAAATAGGGCTGGGGGTGTAGCTCAGAGGTAGAATGCCCCTGGGTTTCATCCCCAGTACTGCAAAAAATTTTATTTATGACTACATATAATATATATGTATATATGTATACATATTGGAGGAGGGATTGAACCCAGGGCATTCTAACTCTGAGCTATACCATCAGCCCTATTTTATTCTTTGTTATTATTTATTTATTTATTAGTTTGTGGTACTGGGGATTGAACCCAGGGGAGTTCTATCTCTGAGCCACACCCCCAGCCCTATTTTATTTTTTAGTTTAAAATAGGGTCTCATTAGGTTGCTGAGAGTCTTGCTACATTGTTGAGACTGTCCTTGAATCTTCAATCCTCATCCTCCCAAGTTCTGAGATTCCATACATGTGCCACCACTCTGGCTCTATTTTTTATTTTTTTATTTTATTATTATTATTATTATTTTGCAATCCTCCTGTCTCAGCCTCCCAAATGCTGAGATTACAAGCCTGCACCACCCCACCCGGCATTTTCTTTCTTTCTGTACTGGCGGTGGAGCCCAGAGGCTTTCTACCTCCGGGCTATACTCCCAGACCTACTTTATATTTTATTTGGAAACAGGGTCTCGCTAAGTTGCTGAGAGTCCCACTAAGTAGCTGAGGCTGGCTTCGAACCTGTGCGATCCTCCTGTTTCCGCCTCCCAAGTGCGGAGATTACAAGTGTGCGCCACCATGCCCGGCTTATTCTTTTTTATTTTGAAACAGGGTCTCATTAAATTGCAGAGGGCTTCACTAAGTAGCCGAGGCTGGCCTCTAAGTGTACTGGGACTACAACCCAATAATTTTTTTTTTTTTTTTGGTGGTACTGGGGATGGAACCCTTCTAACTCTGGGCTATATTCTCAGACCTATTTTTTATATTTTATTTGGAAACAGGGTCTCTTAAGCCAGCGAGGCTGGTTTCGAACCTGCGCGATCCTCCCGTCTCCACCTCCCAACCGTGGGGATTAGAAGCATGCGCCACCACGTCGGCTCAATAATATTTTTTGATATACTTTTATTGGAGCTGGGCGTGGTGGTGCACGCTTGTAATCCCAGCATTTGGGAGCCTGAGACAGGAGGATCACAGTTGGAGGACAGCCTTAGCTACTTAATGAGGCCCTTTGCAACTCAGTGAGACCCTGTTTCAAAATAAGGAATAAAAAATAGAGCTGGGCATGTAGCTTGGAGATAGAATGCCCCTGGGTTCCATTCTTAGTATCACTATCTATCTATATCTATATATATACACACACACACACACATATATAATATATATTTACATCTATATTATATAATAACATTTATATAATATATAGTATTATATATACTTTTATGGGTGCGGGGTAGTCTTATCATAAAGTAGTTCAGCGCAGTAGGCACGCACACACACAGCACGTGGTGAGCCTCCCCGGCTCCCTCCCTACTCCTCCATTCCCCACGTGACAGTGAGATGTCATTGGTAATTTCCCATATGTACATAACTTCAGTGCGAGCTCTTCATTGAGTCTCCCTCCCCCTCATGAGAATACTTCTGTCATTCTGAATAGCTGGACCTGCTTTTCTCTTTATGAACTGAACGTGTCTCTTGCTGACACTTGTTGTCTTGCCTTACTGACGGCCCCGCAGGACGCGCCGCTGGGTGTGCAGCCTGGAGTGGCAGGAAGCACTGGCTCAGCCCACTCAGCATTGCTGGTTCCTAGTGTCAGGTATTTTGGAGCATGTGGCTTGTAATACTTTGCTCATGTGGTTTTGCAGGTTCTAAGTCTGCTGGAAATGGAATGCAAAGTATGGTGACTAAGAAGATAGGAGGGGACACGTCCTCCTGGACACTTAGTGGATGCTTAGGGAGGGTAGGACCTGACCTCCACCCACCCCTGTAGACCAGCTGCTGCTTTTGCTTTGTTATCCAACAGACTGAATTCTTCTACTCACATAGTACTTAGTGCTTATAATTTTTAAAGTCACTGATGTGCTTTTGTTTACAAAAGGGGAGGCTGTGGGGCTTTGTTTTCAAAGCAGGTGTGTGTGTGTGTGTGTGTGTGTGTGTGTGTGTGTGTGTTACTGAGGATTGAATGCAGGCATTCTACTTCCAAGTTGTACTCCCAGCCCAATTTTCTTTTCTCTTTCTTTCTTTCTTTCTTTTCTTTTCTTTTTTTATTTTTGCAGTACTGGAAATTGAATTTAGAGGCATTCTACCTCTGAGACCCCATCCTTAGCCCTATTTTATTCTTTATTTTGAAACAGGGTCTTACTAAGTTGCGGAGGGGCTCACTAAGTATAACTGAGGCTGGCTCTGAACCTGCGATCCTCCTGTCTCAGCCTCCCAAGTACTGGGATTACAAGTGTGCACTACTACGCCCTCTGAGATTTGATTTTATTCTTTCTTTCTTTCTTTCTTTCTTTCTTTCTTTCTTTCTGTACTGGGTATTGAATCCAGAGGTATTTTACCTCTGAGCCACACACCTCCCGACCCATTTTATTTCTTATTTAGAAACAGGGTCTCACTAGGTCATTGCAATACTCCTGTTTCAGCTTCCCAAGGGCTGGGATTACAAGCATGTGCCACCACACCCAGCTTCCGACTTTATTTCTTATTTGGAAACAGGGTCTCACCACACTGCTGAGATTGTTCACTAAGTTGCCAAGGCTGGCTGTGAACAGTGGGATTATAGGCATGTGCCACCATGTGCAACTCACACTTGGACTTTGATGTCAACTGTGCCATTTACTGACTCTGTCCGTTGGCATGTCTGCTATCTGTGCCTCAATAGCCTTACTTGTAAGATGAGGCCAATAATCAAGAACAATGCATTTAGCATAGTACCTAGCTACGAGTGGGTACTTGATAGGTAGTAGTCATATCAAAGTGAGAAAAGAAGTTTCTGAGTGTCTTCTGTGTATGAGACATCGCGCTAGTTCCTGACTATATAAACTGCATTTGTTGGTACTTTTGGCTTCTCCCTAAGTGTGGTAGCACTACCCCCTTTTTACAAATGAGGAAACAAGTAATTTGCTTGAGGTTTCATATGAGGTAATGGATGGAGCCACTAACATAGGCAGTTCTATTTTATTCCAAAGACCAAGGCTTTTCCCAAAATACTCTGATGTCTCTTAAAGTGCCGAACAAGATACACAGACCAGAAGGTCCTCAGGATTAAGAGGGAATCCTCTTGAGGACTAGGGTGTTGAGCAGGGCGGCAGAAGGAGGGGGTGGAGTCAAGGCTGGGCTTTGAAGGCCAATTGGCAGAGAGTGGGCGGGACACAGAGGGGCAAGAGTGAGGGTGGTGTGAGTGGGCAGCCTGTCCTTTAGACTGGGCTGTCTGGGTGGGGGGGTTAACGAGACAGCCAACATGTCAAGAGCCTCGTGTGCCCATTCAACCAGTTTGGGCCTTAACCTGAAGGCAGTACTATAACAGAAAGTTTTAGAGCAGAGAGAGATGAAATCAGAGTTTAATGTGGCCAGCCTCAGAGACTGGACTGGGTAAGGGGAAGTGGGACGATCTCTTAGCTAGGAGACTGTCGAAGCCACATATGGGGAGGTGATGGTCTGGGTGACAGCAGCCATGAGAAGGAAGCGAGCTTGGTTGTCTCTTTGGGGACCCAAGAAGAGGGGTGAGTGGACAGCAGGATTGCAGACTTGGCTGATGGGAGAAGGCTGGTGCTGATGATGGAAGGGAGGGAAAGGGAAAGGGCCCAGAATCTGACCACATGTTTAACTGGGGCCATCCATGTACACAGTAGCCTGCATGACGTCCAACAGACACTAGACCTCTGATGGCTGGCAATTCTCTTTATAGAGCAGGAGGAACAAGGCTTGGATCTGCACTGTCCAGTGTGGTGGCCAGGAGCCACATGTGACTGGTTAAAATTTTTTTTTTTTTTTTTTTGTGGTATTGGGAATTGAATCCAAGGGCATCCTATCCCTGAGCTCTATCTAGCCCAATTTTATTTTATTTTTCTGAACAAAGACAGTGCTCTCAAGATGTTTAGAACCTCAAGAGATGTCAGACATCAATAAAGAGCCATATTTTATTTATGTGCAGACTTCCCTTCTGGGTTAGCATGCTAAAAAGAGAGGGAGAAAAAAAAGAGGAACAAATTTATCATGGGGCTGTTCATCTAAAACTAAGGAGTGGGCCAAAAAACTAGGGGATCTGACTGCAGGACTAGAAGCCGCAGTTACAAACACCGTGTGTCTCAAGGAGGGCGACATGGTCAAACCTCAGTGAACTGCAGACCAAAATAACTTAGGTCTGGCTTGAGCTGTCTCTCTTGAATTATCTTCAAGACTTTGGACAAGTCAAATCCTGTCTGGATCTGAATTTCCAAACCTGCAAAATAGGCAGGTTGGGTTGATTAACCTCTCCTTCCTGCTCTGCGACTGCTCTGCGACTGCATGGCGACTGCCCCAAGGGCATGGTGTGCCTGGGGACAGCAAGGCTCTGGGGCAGGGAGAGGGCAGAACCAGGCCTCTAATCAAGGCCAGGGACAGGGTCCCACCATCAGAAAAGCGGCTGGAGGCCCACAGCCTCTGTGGCTGTGCACTACCACCCCTCAACTCAGTGCCCAGGCTGGGCCCAGCTCAATCTGACCCACCAATGGCCTGCTGCCCACAGGCCCAGCCAGTGGACCCGGACCCACTGCAAGCTCATTTTCAACTACAGCACCTTATTTTATTTTAAATCATTATCTTTTTGTGGTACTGGGGATTGAACCCAGAGACCTTCCCCCTCCGAGCTATACCCCCAGCTCTTTTTATATTTTGTTTGGAAACAAGATCTCCCTAGGTTTCTGAGAGTCTCACTAAGTTGCTGAGGCTATTCTTGAATCTTTGATCCTCTTCTCTCAACATCCCAAGAAGAGCAATTACAGGCATGCACCTCCACACCTGACTGAAGCTTATTAAATTTAAATAAAATTTTAAATTTAAATGAAAGCAAAATTTCTGTTTCTCATTTGCTCTAGCCACATCTTAGGTATTCAGTGTGGCTAATGACTACTGTTGTTCAGTGCAGTTATAGAACATTTTATTATCAATAAAGGTGTCGCAGCAGTCAGGTGTGATGGTCCATGCCCGTAATCCCAGTGTTTGGGGTATTGAGACAGGGGGATCTCAGGTTTGAGGACAACCTCAGCAATGTAGTTAGGATTTCAGAAATTTAGGGAGATCTTGTTTCAAAGCAAAAATAAAAAGGGCTGGGGGTGTAGCTCAGAGGTAGAAGGCGCTGGGTATTCAGTCCCCAGCACCTCCCCCCACCCACAGGTTCTGCAACACTGGTCTGGACCTTGGGGAACACCTGAAATAACTAATGGGTCATAGAGATGGGGATGAAGGAGCAGCTGAACCAAGAAATCGTAATGCTGCCTTTCAGACAGTTCTCAAAAGAAATGGGTTTGGGGTTTGAGTTTACTACTATGTTTTTTTTTTTGTTGTTGTTATTGTTGTTTTCTTTTTTTTTTCTCAGTACTGGGAATGGAACCCAGAAGCATTCTACCTCTGAGCCACACCCACAGCCCTATTTTTTATTCTTTATTTTGAAACAGGGTCTGAGTTGCAAAGGGTCTCGCTAAGTAGTACCTGAGGCTGTCCATGAACCTGAATCTTCCTGTCTCAGCCTCCCAAATGCTATAGGATTACAAGCGTGTGCCATCACGCCTGGCTTACTTCTTTCCTTGTATGAAAAAGCTCAGAACTCCACATCAGTGTTAGGCCTGACTTTAAGACATTGAAATTGAGGTCTCCCTTATTTCCTTTTTTGTAGGTCTGGGCCTTCAACAGGTCTGATTTGGCTTCTAAAGCACTTTTTGGTGGTGGAGTGAGGGGTAGCCTCAAGTTAAAGGCTCAGCACCATGGGAAAAGATAATAGTAGCCATAGGAGGCAGATACTTCCACGGCAGCTCATGCAGAAGAGATTACACTGGAGTCAGGAAGCCAAAAGGATTTGATAATAACTTACTCTTGAGGTAACTAACAGGGCCAGGGTTAGGTGGCAAGAGCTGCCCTAATCCCTCCTGAGAATCCCACCCCCAGGGGCCTAGTTATCTCCCCATGGGCCCCACCAGTGTTCAACATTGCCACACCAAGGACTAAGCTTCTAGTGAACCTCTGGGGATATCCAAACCGTAGCAGTATGAGTATGTTTATCAGTGTGGGGGACTGGGAATGTAATTCACGGGTAGAGAGCAATTGCCTGTCATGCGTGAGGCCCAGGGATCAATCCCCAGTACCACACACATATACACACACACACACACAGATTATCAATGTGGTATATATATACACACACTTAGCTGTATGCTCAAGTCTTTTCTAATGCATGGAGAAATATTGAGCCATGCTCAAACTACCATCTTCAGTGCCTCATTGGTGGTTCTGAACTCGAAAAGCTCTGAAGGCTGAAAAGAATTTATTTTTTAAGTCTGGCTCAAGTTCAATTTGGCAGTAAGATCTGCTTTTACTGATAATGAGACTATTTATAGGCTTCATTCCACTAAGTGTTGCTATTCATAAGTTGTACTATGCCTCAGATTCCACTGGGGTTGTTAGAGTAAATGGTATAGGTAATGTATTAGCTTTCTAAAATCCCATCTTTTTTTTTCTTTTTCTTTTTCTTTTCTTTCTTTCTTTTTTTTTTTTATGCCATACTGGGGGTTGAACCTAGGGCCTTGTTTGTGTTGGGCAAGTGCTCTAACATTAAGCCACACCCCCAGTCCTTAAAAAAATTATTTTTTAAATTTTGAGATAGGATTTGGCTAAGTTGCCTAGGCTGACCTTAAACTCGTGATCCTCCTGCCCCAGCCTCCCTAGTAGCTGGGATTACAGGCATGTGCCACCCACCACACCTGGCTCAAATCTACCAAATTAATTCCAAAGTATATTGCGGGGTGGGGGGAGTGGGGAGGGACTAAATGAGTGATGTGTGCATGTATGCCTTTACCATCCTGTACCTGATAATGATGTATGGTTACGAAGTACCAATAAAAAAAATTCACCTCCAACAAAACAAAACAAAAAACCAACCAAACAAAAACAACAAAGTATATTTGGCTCAGAGAGTCTCCAGGGACTGTGGGTTATTTGGGGGTATACTGCTGCTCGGCTAAGAAGGCGCCTGGAGAGCCAACATTGTCTATTTAGCCAGCCTGTGAGAGGAGTTTTGATTCTTTAAGATGTGCAGTGCAAAGTACAAACGTTACAAGTAGAACACTTGGGCACTTTTCACATCCAGAGCACGCTGCAGTTGTTACCAGGATTGACCTGCTAGTAGGTTCTTACTGGGAAATGACTTCAGTTGTAGGCCTGAGTGGTGGTCATCACAAAGACAGGGGAGAGGATTCGTGGACTTTATAACTGAGTGTGAAAAAAGGGGAAAATCTGAGAAGTCATACGTTAGATTGGGTCACAAAGGATCGTAGGTCTGAGGCTGGAAAAAGGGTTGGGTGGGAGTAGGGAAGTCGAGAGGAGAAGGGACGGGAAGCTGTGGCCAGAGAGGGAATTATGGTGCTGTATAATGGTAAATTTGGCAAAGAGCTGCTGACAGCCAGCTTCCGTGTCAGAGTCTAGAGAGAAGAGGTTCCGAGAAGGCTGCCTTGTGGCCGGAGAACCTCCAGATCATGTCTTAAAGTTTCCATCCGTGGAGTCATGAACAAAGATGGCCTAGTCCTCGTTGGACTAAGTCCAGGGAGAGATTGATAAGATGTAGGGCTGCAGCCAGATGTGGTGGCCCAGGCCTGTGCTCCCAGTACTTGGGAGGCTGAGACAGGAGGGTCACAGATTTGAGATCAGCCTCAGCAGTGTAGCGAGACTCTCAGCAATCTAGCAAGATGCTGTTTAAAAATAAAAAAAGAATTGGGAGTGTGGCTCAGAATAGAACACCCCTGGGTTCAATCCCTAGTGTCCCTCCCCAAATGTAAATCTGTGAACAAGTCCCCCTACCACCAGTACGCTGTCACTCATGGACAAGGACAAACCACTTGTCCCTGGGACAGGTCCCTTCCGCCTGGCAGGAAGTACCCAAAGAAAGAAAATCCTATGGGAAGCCTTGGATAGCCCCGGCATGCAGAAACAGCGCTTACTCATGATTCCCGAGTTTAAAAAGTGCAGGTGCCTTGCATGTTATGAAGCCCCAGGAGCTATTTATGTTAGAGTCCCTACTTTATAGAAGAATAAACAGAGAGAGCTGGACGTGGTGGTGCAGGTTTGTAATCCCAGCATTTGGGAGGCTGAGACCGGAGGATCACGGTTTGCAGCCAGCCTCAGCTACTTATTGAGGCCCTTTGCAACTCAGTGAGACCCTTTTTCAAAATAAAGAATAAAAAATAGGGCTGAAGGTGTAGATCAGAGGCGAGTGCTCCTGTGTTCCATCCCCAGTACTGGAAAAAAAAAAAAATAGAGACCCAGAGAGGAAGTGGCTTGTCCAGTGACAGAGAAAGACAATGATAGATTGGGAGTGCAGCTTTGGATTCTAGAGTTTCGTGGGTATAACACATTCAGGGCCTTTGTTCACCAGGAGCTGATCTACATCTCTGGGAAAAGGCATGGAGAAAATCCCTGCCTTGTAGGGCATATGCTTTAGTGGAATGGCATCTGATAATATCTGTGAGATTGAATATAAATCTCATCTGAATAAAAATACAAGATTTAAGACCCAAAAGTGCTAGTCCTAAAAGGATCCCCCCCCCCCACTCCGCTGGGCGTCAAACTCAGGGGCATTCTACTTTCAAGCTACACCCTCAGCCCTTTTTTAATTTTCAAACAGGGTCTCACTGGGCTGCTGAAGCTTGCTAGGTTTCTGAGGCTGACCTTGAACTTGTGGTCCTCCTGTCTGCAAAATCCCCCCCCCCCACACACACACACAGTGCTGGGGATTGAACCCAGGGACATTCTACCTCTGAGCTATATTCCCAGACCTATTTTATTTTTTGTTTTGAAACACAGTCTCACTAGGTTGCCAACAGTCTCACTGAGTTGTTGAAGCTGGTTTTGAACCTGCTACCCTCCTGTCTCAGCCTTCCAAGGACTGGGATTATAGGTTTGTGCCACCATGCCCAGCTGAGGAAAAGAAAATTTTTTTTTTTTTTTTACAAACTTGGACTATGGTTCCCAAACTGTGCTAAGGTATACAGAGTTGAGGTTCTGCAGTGATACTCACCAGGGACGCAGGGAAATTTCAGTTTTCAGGGTAAACAAGAGACCTTTTGAATACCAGCCATGCTACGGGCTTAGGGCAGTTCACAGTTTCAACCGTGGATGGTGCTGCGTTCCTTTTGATGAGATTGTATCTTTGCGATCCTGGGTTTTTGGTGACTGCTATGATTGAAAACGAGTGCAGGTTGCTTATCCCTTGTCCAAATGCTTGGAACCATAAGTGTTTCAGATTGTGATTTCTTTTTAGATTTTAAAATATTTGCATAGCTGGGCGTGGTGGCGCACACTTGTAATCCCAGCACTTGGGAAGCTGAGACAGAAGGATCCGGGTTTGTGACCAGCTTTAGCTAATTAGTGAGGCCCTCCACAACTTAGTGAGACCCTGTTTCAAAATAAAGAATAAAGAAATAGGGCTGGGGGTATAGCTCATAGGTAGAATGCCCCTGGGTTCCACCCCAGACCCACAATAAAATAAAATAAAAAATAAAATAACTAAAATATTTGGACATATATAGTGAGATACCGTGGAGACAGGGCCCCAGTGTAAACATGAAATTTACTTATGTTTTGTAACCTCATACACATAGCCTAAAGGTAATTTTTGTGTGTGTGTACTGAGAGTTGAACCCAGGGGTATTCTACCTCTGAGCCCCCTGACCCCTTTTTTTTCTTTTTTTTTTTTTGGTGGTACTGGGTGTGGAACCCAGGGGCTTTCTACCTTTGGGCTATACTCCCAGAACCATTTTATATTTTATTTGGAAACAGGGTCTCACTAAGTTGCTGAGAGCCTCACTAAGTAGCTGAGGCTGGCTTTGAACCTGCGCGATCCTCCTGTCTCAGCCTCCCAAGTGCGGGGATTACAAGCCTGTGCCACCACGTCCGGCTACCCCTGACCCTTTTTATTTTGTTCTGGAACAGGATCTTGCTAGGTCCTGAGAGTCTCACTATGTTGCCGAGGCCATCTCCAACCTGAGATTTTTCTCTCTCAGCCTCCCACGAATTTTTCTTTTTCTTTTTGTGGTACTAGGGATGGAATCCAGGGGCTGTTTACTTCTGGCTATACCCCCAGGCCTATTTTATTTTTTACTTGGGAACAAGGTCTTACTAAGTTTCTGACAACCTTTACTAAGTTGCTGAGCCTGGCTATGAACCTGTGATCCTCCTGTCTCAGCCTCCCAAGTGCTGGGATTATAAGTGTGTGCCAGCAAGTATTGGGATTACAGGTGTATGGCACCACACCTGGCTAAGTGGGAAGCCATTTGAAGTTACTTCATCTGATATACTGATGTAATACTTTTTCCAGTTTATTCTGGCTCCTATATGGAAAATTAACATTAGGAGTATACACATACAAGACAGGAAGGAAGCTGATATTGTAGTCATGGTGAGAACTTCTGCGGATATTTTTGGCGGTACATCTTGCCTGAATTGCTGATGAATAAAATGTGGATGTGTGTGTGTGCAGGGGAAAGGGGAATATCATCGTTGAACCCTACGTTTTTATTCTGAGTAGCTGGTTGAATGAAATGTCATTTACTGAGATGAAGAAGACATAGCAGAGAGTGGATGGGAGAATCTGGAGCTCAGGTGAAAGGTCTAGGCTGGAAGATGTAAATGTGAGGCTGATCAGCATGAAGGTGGTCTTTAATTATAAGGTGTGTGTGTGTGTGTGTGTGTGTGTGTGTGTGTGTGTGTGTGTGTATGTTGGTGTTGCTGCTATTGCTGCTGCTGCTGCTGCTGCTGCTGCTGGGAATTTTATCCAGGGCCTCCTATATGCTAGGCAGGTTCTTACCCAGTAGGTGGTTTAAAACCCTAAGACTAAGTGAAATTTCACGATGAGAAAGAGTGCAGCTTGTGAAGGGGTTCTGATCCCAGACCTTCCCTGGGGTCTTCCTGAGGCTGTGGAGAAAGAGAGGAGCTTTCTGAGACTAAAGAAGATATTTATCACTAGGCTTGGGGGCGCACATCTGTAGTCCCAGTACTTGGGAAGCTGAGACAAGAGGATTTTAAGCCAGCCTCAGCAATTTAGTGAGAACCTGTCTCAAAATAAAAAAAATAAAGTAGGGCAGGGGGTATAGTTTGAGATAGAATATCCCTGGGTTCAATCTCCAGTAGCAAGAAATAAAAATAAGCCAGGCATGGTGGCACATGCTTGTAATCCCAGCATTTGGGAGGCTGACACAGGAGGATCATGGTTCAAAGACATTCTCAGCTACTTAGTGAGGCCCTTTGCAACTCAGTGAGACCCTGTTTCAAAATAAAGAATAAAAATTAGGTCTGGGGGTATAGCTCAGAGGTAGAATGTCCCTGGGTTCCATCCTTAGTACTGGGAAAAAAAAATGAGTGATGCATGCCTGTATTTCCAGTACCTTGGGAGGCCGACACTGGAGGATCTGGTTTCAGGCCACTCTCAGCAACTTATTGAGACCCTGTTTCAAATACAAAGGGCTGGAAGTGTGGCTTGGAGATTGACTGCCCCTGGATTAAAATCACAGACACACACAGACACACACACACACACACACACACACACACACACAGTGTTTATCAAAGGAGGGCATGATGATCAAATATTGCAAACAAGTGGAAGTGGACTTAGCTGAAAACCGACAACTGTCCATTTGATTTGGCAACATGGTTATCAGTAACATGACAGTTTCTGCAAGCAGCGACCAGGACTATTGCAAAGGGTGGGGAAGAAGATGAGATGTGAGGCAGGGAGCAGATAAAGCTTTTATGGGGCTTTGATTTCATTCCCAGTTTGCCTTTTTATTTCCAATAAAATTTTACATTTTAGAATGGGTTTCTATTTACAGAGAAGTGATGGTAGCACAGAGAGCTCCCTGATATCCCACACTCATTCATTACGGCACACTGGTAAGGATTAATAAACCAGTATTAAGCTGGGCATGGTGGCTCACGCTTGTTATCCCAGGACTTGGGAGCAGAGACAGGAGGATCACAGGTTTATGGCCAGCTTTAGCAGTTTAGTGAGACTCTCATCAACCTAGTGTGACCTTGTTTCAAAATAAAAATTAAAACCGAGCATGGCGGCGCACACTTGTAATCCTAGCATTTGGGAGGCTGAATAGGAGGATCGTGGTTCGTAGCCAACTTCAGCTACTTAGTGAGGCCCTCTGCAACTCAGTGAGACTCTGTTTCAAACTAAAGAATAAAAAAAATAGGGCTGGGAGTGTAGCTCAGAGGTAGAATGCCCCGGGGTTCCATCCCCAGTACCGCAAAAAAATAAAAATTAAATTAAAAATATAGGACTGAGGTATATAGCTCAGGGGTAGAATGCTCCTGGGTTAAATCCCCAGCGCCACACACTCACAGTATTGAAACATTATTATTGACTGAAGTCCACGATCTATCACATGGCCTTTGGTTTACCTAATGTCCATTACTGTTCCAGAGCCCCATCTGCGACATGTTACGTTTGGTTGTCCCATATCCTCAGGCTCCTCGTGGCTGTGACGGTTGAGACTTCGTTTCCCTGATCTTGATAATTCTGAGCAGCACTGGTCAGAACCCTCAGTTTGGATTTGTGTGATATTAGGAAGACCATGGAGGTGAAGATACCATTCTCTTCACCTAGTGTCAGGGGTTCCTAGTGATGCCACACTGATCACCATGATGTGACTTGTCACCATCTGCTTGAGGAAGCGTTTGCCAGGTTTCTCCACTGTGAAGTTTTAATTTTTCTCTTCTTTTCTTTTCATGCTCTACTCTTTGGAAGAAAGTCACTCTGAGCAGCCCACACTTGAGGAGTGGGGAGTTAGTGCTCTACCTCCTTCAAGGAGGAGCTATCTACATAAGATATTTGGAGCCGGCTGTGGTGGCCCAGACCTGTAATCTCAATACTTGGAAGGCTGAGGCTGGAGGATCGTAGGTTCAAAAGCAGCCTCACAACCAGGTGTGGTGGCTCACGCTTGTAATCCCAGCATTTGGGAGGCTGAGACTGGAGGATCGCAGTTCACGGGCAGCCTCAGCTACTTAGTGAGACCCTGTTTCAAAATAAAGAATAAAAAATAGGGCTGGGGGCGTAGCTCAGAGGTAGAATGCCCCTGGGTTCCATCCTCAGTACTGTAAAAAAAAAAAAAAAAAAAAAAAACAGCCTCAACAACTTAGACCCTGTTTACAAATAAAAAATCAAATAGAGCCAGGTGTGGTGGTGTATGATTGTAATCCCCATGCTTGGGAGGCTGAGACAGGAGGATCGCACAGGTTCAAAGCCAGCCTCAGCTACTTAGTGAGGCTCTCAGCAATTAAATTGTTTCCAAATAAAGTATAAAATAGGTCTGTGAGCATAGCCTGGAGGTAGTAAATCCCTTGGGTTTCACCCCCAGTTCCACCAAAAAAAAAAAAAAAAAATCAAATAGGGCTGGGGGTGAAGCTCAGAAGTAGGATGCCCCTGGATTCCATTCCCAGTGCTACACACAGACAAATTGTTTGAAATTCATTTTTTTATGTGTGTGTGTGGTGCTGGTGATTGTACCATGTATATTCTACCTCTGAACTATACCCCCAGCCCTATTTTATTTTTTATTTGCAAACAAGGTCTCACTAAGTTGCTGACAGCCTCACTTAAGTTGCTGAGGCTGGATTCAAACCAGGAATCTTCCTGTCTCAGCCTCCCAAATACTAGGATTACAGGCATTTGCCACCATACCCAGCTTTGGAATTCTTCATGCATCCATTTCTTGTCTCTTCTCTCCCATTGTATTCAGTTATCTGTTTGTCTCAACATGGACTGATGAGGTACACTGAGGTATAATCTGGTACTATTTTATTTTGTTGCTCAGCTGGTTCCAGTTTTGGCCACTGGGGACTCTCTTTGTTGGTTGCTCTGTTCCTTTAATATATCTCCGTTATTGTGGCACTTTTTTTTTATGCGTGTGTGCTTTCTTACTTTCTGGCACTGCAAGATATTTTAGGCGTATTTTGTTATTTCCTGTTCTAGTCCTAAAATAACCATATTCCCCAGAAACTCTGGTTCCTTTTATTAGAGAAGTTATCAAAAGCCAAGATCTGGGCATTAAAGTGTGATTGTTGCTGTTGGTATGTTGTTTTGTTATTGGAGGTTGAACTCAAAGGCATTCTAAGCCGGGTGTGGTGGTACACGCTTGTAATCCCAGCATTTGGGAGGCTGAGACAGGAGGATTGTGGTTTGTGGCCAGCCTCAGCTACTTAGACCCTTTGCAACTCAGTGAAACCTTGTTTCAAAATTAAGAATAAAATATAGGGCTGGGGGTGTAGCTTGGAGGTAGAGTGCCCCAGGCTTCCATCCCCAGTACTGCCAAAAAAAAAAAAAAAAATGGCATTCTACCTCCAAGCTACACCCCTGGGCCATTTTTTGTTGTTGTTTGATGGTGCTAGGATTGAACCTAGCTAGGGGCATTCTACCTCAGGGCTATAACTCCAGGCCTTTTTTATGGTTTGTTTTAAACCAGTGTTTCTTGAATTCCAAGCATGTACCACCATACCCGGTTATCTGTCTCTTTTCAGAAGATGTTTGCTGACCTCTTCTCACAGGACAAAAGTTAGGTGTCAAAAGCACAGTAAGAGCCAGGCGTGGTGGCACATGCTTGTAATCCCAGTACTTGTGAGGCTGAGACAGGAGGATCACAGGTTCAAGGACAGCTTCAGCTATTTAGGCCCTCCATAACTTAGTGAGACCCTGTTTCAAAGTAAAGAATAAAAAATAAGTCTGGGGTGAAGCTTGGAGGTAGAATGCACCTGGGTTTAGTCCCTAATACTGCAATGAAAGACAGAGAAGCCGGGCGTGGTGGTACACACTTGTAATCCCTGTTCTTGGGAGGCAGAGACAGGAGGATCACACAGGTTCGAAGCCAACCTCAGCTAACTTAGTGAGGCTCTCAGCAACTTACTGAGACCCTGTTTCCAAATAAAATATAAAATAGGGCTGGGAGTGTAGTCCGGAGGTAGAAAGCCTCTGGGTTCCATCCCCAGTACCACCAAAAGAAAAAGGAAGAAGGAGAAGAAAGAAAGAAAAAGAAAGAAAGAAAGAAAGAAAGAAAGAAAGAAAGAAAGAAAGAAAGAAAGAAAGGATGGATGGACGGACGAACAATAAGGTGTTGGGCACAGTGTTCCTGGCCTGAAATTACAGTACTTGGAGTGGAGGATTGCAGGTTCCAGGCCAGGATGGCAGGTTTGAAGCCAGCCCCAGCAACTTAATGAGGCTTTCAGCAACTGAGTGAGACTCTGTTTCAAGATAAAAAAAATAAATAAATAAAAAGGGCTGGGCGTCTAGTTCAGAGGTAGAATGCCCCTCGCTTCAAGCTCCAGTACCACAGTAAATAAAGAAGTAAACAAGGCGTCATGAGGAAGAAGGGAGGCCATTTCCGACGGGATCTTTGCATCGCTGCAATAACTTCAGGTAACAATAAGACGCAGAGCTTAGAGCCAAGGAGGTAGTAGTCAGAGGACTAGTGAGACGTGGCGGAGAGGTGGCTCGATCCAGCTGGGAAGAGCCCTAGCAGCCCTATGAAGGGATTTGGGTTTATCTAGTGGGAGACTTTGAAAGGTTTAAAGTGATGTGATTGGGCTGGAGAAGCTGGGTGAGAGAGGAGGCTCACCGAGACTGTTGTCGTCATAGCTGAGGTGTTGGTAACCCAGACTAGTACAGTAACACTGGGGAACAGGAGTTAGTTACTTATTTTTGTGGTACTGGGGATGGAACCCAGGGCCCTTCTACCTCCAGGTTACAGCCTCAGACCTATTTTATTCTTTATTTGGAAATAGAGTCTTGTTAAGTTGCTGAGATCCTCACTAAGTTGCTGAGATCCTCACTAAGTTGCAAAGTCTAGTGTCAAACCTGTGATCCTCCTGTTTCAGCCTCCCAAGTACTTAACAAACGTGTGCCAAGGCAGTGTGTTGACAGAGAAGCATTTCTCTCAGTGATCTGTTCAGCCTCCTACCGTGGAATACAGTGGGCGTGCTGGCTCGTAAGTGACAGGTGTGCGTCTCTCAGGTCTGGGGGCTGAGAAGCCCAACGCTAACGCTCCAGGAGATTCAGGATCTGCTGAGTGCCCACGTCCTGGTTTACCCATGGCTGTCTTCTCTATGTGTCCTCTGATAGCTTAAAGGGGAACTGTGTCTCCTCCGCCCTTTATAAGGACTCTAATTCCATTTCCGGGCTCCACCCTTATGACCTGAATGCTTCCCAAAGGCACCGCCTCTGGATGCCATCGCTTTTGGGGGGTTATGATTTCAACACATGGGTGGGAGTGAGCATAAATCATCATGGCATTTGGTGATGGATTTGGGAAATCAAGTGTCACTTTTCACATTTCAAATGATGGTGTTTTCTTTTTTTTGAAAAGTTTGTATTTCTGTTCTGTGGTGTACGGGTGACAACTCCATGTTTAGTAATGGTCTGGAGAGCAGCATTCCTCAGCCGTGTTCCACGCCTCCACTCCTGCCTCCGTAACTGGTGTATTGATGGCACATCTCTTGGTGGCTTCTTGCTATCCCTTGTTGACAAGAAATTTGGCTTTTAAGGAGCAAGGAAGTTCTTGGCAGATTAACTTTCCTTTTTAGGTTTATCTTGGTGTAACAAATCTCCCCATACATTTCTTTGTTGGGAGTCCTTGGACTCTTGGGTTTTCAAGGCAGTTTGTTGACAGTGACACAAGTGCTTCTCATTCCCAGAGCATGTAGACCTTTTCCAATTTTAGATCTGACCTTGGCCTTTCTCTTCTTTGGAGCAAAATTCTCACTTGCAGAAGATGGTAATAAACACACTCTTTTTTATTTTATATTTTGTTTGACTAGTTAAAGTGCTTACTTACATGTGACCCCACTTGATCTTTATAGTAAACCTGTCGGAGGATAGGACAGGTCGAAACACTGAGATGAAGGGAAGCTTGGTTAGCTGGGCATGGTGGCGCACCCTTGTAATGCCAGTACTTGGGAGGTTCAAGGACAGCCTAAGCAAATAGTGAGACTCTCATCAACCTAGAGAGACCCTGTTTCAAAGTAAAAATAAAAAGGGTTGGAGGTGTAGTTGAGAGGTAGAATGCCCCTGGGTTCAATACCCAGACCCATAAAATTAAAAAAAAAAAAAGAGAGAGGCTAGGTAGCTTGTCAAAAGATGAATAAATAATAAGCATAGAGTTTAGGTTTTCATATTTTATAGTTTTATTCTTTCTGTAATATATTCTGTCTCCAAGAAAAGGGAATTACACTAGCTAGAGAAGTTTGATTTTAGCAGTAAAGATATCTGGGCAGAATACTTTGTACTCTGCATCTCTGTGGGACTTTACCCAGACACCAACGTGGCTCTTTCCAGTGCCTTCTAGTACTTTTTTTTTTTTTGGTGGCTCTGAGGATTGAACCCAGGTGTGTTCTATCTCTGAGCTACACTGCTAGCCCTTTATAATTTTTTAAAATTTTGAAACAGGGTCTCACTAAATTGCTGAGGGCCTCACTAAGTTGCTGAGGCTGTCCTCAAACCTACAATGCTCCTGTCTCCGCCTCCTAGGTGCTGGGATTACAGCCCTGTGCCACCACGCCCGGCTTTCAAGCGCTAGTAATTACCAGTAATTCCTAGGCTTCCATTTGAGAAATCGTGGCCCATGTATTAGAGCACATGTCAGTGTGCTTTAATTCCTTCTCCTTCTCTTTAGGTGCTTCTAACTTCAGCAATTCCAGGCCAAATGGGAAAGGCCTACTTGTGCACCAGAGCTCCGGGGCTCAGGAGAAACCAGAAAGCTTGCTCACAAGGTAATGCAAGTCTCCCTTCATTTGTACCTCTTGGGACTGAGGGCCTCTTGATTAGAGAACTGAGACCATTTTATTGTGCATGATATAAGTTGGCCCAGGTAACTGGCCTAAGAAATGCTCTTAATACCTGGCATTATTGAGCACTTGCTGTTCATGCTGGGCTTC
Source organism: Muscardinus avellanarius (assembly GCF_963383645.1). Taxonomy (NCBI): domain Eukaryota; kingdom Metazoa; phylum Chordata; class Mammalia; order Rodentia; family Gliridae; genus Muscardinus; species Muscardinus avellanarius. The sequence goes on along the minus strand of NC_137788.1, from coordinate 31,455,331 downwards.
CTCCTCCTGCATGGACTATCTTTACCCTAACAGTTAAATTCTTTTCTTTGTTTTTTTAATTTATTTTTATTTTTATTTTTTGGTGGTACTCTGGGTGGAACCTAGAGGCTTTCTACCTCCAGACTATACTCCAGACCTTTTTTATATTTTATTTGGAAACAGGGTCTCACTGAGTTGCTGAGAGCCTCACTAAGTAGCTGAGGCTGGCTTCGAACCTGTGTGATCCTCCTGTCTCAGCCTCCCAAGCATGGGGATTAGAAGCGTGAGCCACCACGCCTGGCTCTTTTCTTTGTTTTATAGCTAAAAAAAAATTCAGGTGATAATGAGTCACCCAAAGTTCCAGAACTAGCAAGTGGCTGGTCCAGGATTTGAAACTTGGCATTCTAACCCTCACTTAAAAATATGAAAAATTGGCCAGGCGTGATGGCATCCACTTGTAATCCTGGTCCTTGGGAGGCTGAAATTCGAGGTTTGCAGCTTCTAGGCCAACCTTAGCAACTTAGTGAGACTGTGTTTTCAAATAAAAAATAAAATAGAGCTAGGGGTGTAGCTTGGAGGTACAGTACCCCTGGGTTCAATCCCAAGTACCAAAAAAAAAAAAAAAAAGTGAAAAATTAGGTGTGGTGGTGCACACCTGTGATCTCAGTACTTAGGAAGCTGAGACAGGGGGACTGCAGGTTAGAGGCCAGCTCAGTAGCTTAGAGAGACTCTGTTAAAAAAAAAAAAAAAATATATATATATATATATATATATATATATATATATATATATATATATATATGGCTAAGCCAGGCATGG